>NW_011948423.1:4990376-4991246 GCF_000503995.2 Ceratosolen solmsi marchali
CCCCACCCCCACCCCACCCGGAAGGGGGTCCCCTACCTACCTCCACAAGATCGCCACGCAACCATCGAGTGGAATTTTTGAATGTCAATCGCCGCGCTCCCACCGTATCCTATTCCTTTTACTCCCGCCCTCGATAGAAACGACAATGAAACGAGATAATGCATCTCGGGGAGGAATCCAACTGCATCTTCCATTATCACTAGCTAAAACACCAGCTAATGGACGCTTCACAATGCGAAAATAAGAGCAAGAAGGTCAGGCCAACAGAGATTAGCTCATTCTCCAAATGGATCGGGGGCTATCGGCCGTGTAGGTTGCGCGGCGTTGTATATTACGTGCAGCCATTGGCGTCTGAAATAAACGCTCTTATCCGCGGACTTCTCTCGCGGAGTGAGTGAGTGAGTGAGCGAGTGAGGTGAGCTCCAAGCAGCGGCTGGCCTGGTTTCAATGTTAAACTACCTCCGAGATGGTTTTCCTACGTCGGCCTCCGCGTACTCACTCAAAATTCTCACTCTCGCGCTCACTCCTTTCCTCCCACCCATCCTCTCTCCCTACCGCTTCCCTTCCCCTCGTCTCACCTCCACGGCCCGATAGCCGTAATTGTATCGAGTGGCCCGCGACCTAGTCGTCCGCTCTCCATGACGGCAGAGCAACGGACAGTTATCCAAATCGGCCTCTCATTGCCTCGCTTTGCTTACCTGATATTGCCACCGGAGGCTTACTCCGTGTTGTGCCACTCGTCCCGCGCAATTCTCTGCGCATTACGAGCGAATCGCGGGTCGTTCCAGATATTCGGAACCGGCCGTACGCAGCCTCCCGTCACAACGGGAATTAACAGAGCGTCTTATCGCCGCGGCAGGGGCAGCGACG
>NW_011948423.1:4991265-4996265 GCF_000503995.2 Ceratosolen solmsi marchali
GTGTGACCGATTGCCTCGATACGGCGCGGCGCGGCGCGGCGAAGAAGGAAGAGAGAGAGAGAGAGAGAAAGGAGTGGGTGGAATGATGGGATGAGATGGGAAGGGCGTTCGCGAGTGTATCGTCGTAAAATGTACTCGGCATTGGGCGAGGGGTGGGGTACGGGCTCGCGTGCTCTTTTCTCCCACTCCGATGCACGGGTTCTGCTCCCGATAGAACGAGAACGCAGGTGACGGGTCAACGGTAGGCTATTTACCTACTTCGGGCCACGTCGCGCCAACCTCCGTACCTTCCTGCGCTCCAATTGACGGTGGCCGGGGGGGGCGGGGAGTGGAGGACCGTGAAGAAGATCGAAAGCTTCTTCTCGACGACGACGACGACCTAGCTTTAACCAGGGTACCCTGGCTAGGCTATCGCTCCAAGGGTGCGTCTACTGTTCGCCTATCCCCACCACGCCTTATCATCCTGCCCAATCCGACACCCGGAACCGGGAGCGCGGCTTTTCGGAGCGATTAAATGACGCGAGGTCGACACTCTTATCTGCCGGCAGTTTATAACGAATAACCGATTAGCCGTTGAGCAAACTCTAGGTGAGCGCGTGCGACTCGCTTTAGCTCACTCACTTTTCACGCCTGCTCTCATAAAGCTTGTGTAATTCCAAGACGCTGCGTAAAGTTTGCGCACCGCGCGTACGCAGCTGTTCGGTCGCTCGAAAATCTGTTAATAAAAAAGTAATTTAAGCGCGTATTCTACCAAATTTGCACAATCACGCGCTAACTCGGTTATCGGGACTTATAAATTATTCGAATGCGAGGCTGGAGTTTTGTCAGTTCTTTTTCCTTCATTGTTCAGGAAATGGTATTTTTTATTTACATTTTAACCTTAACCGAGAGAATTAATTCAATAATAATAGAGGCGATAATTATCGGGTCGATTATTATTGAAAAAATTGCGCCAATGCGCGATTATGAGAAACTGTCAACCACACGAAATTCCTATTACGTATTTATAAATGACGTAGCAAACATTATGTCCACGCTCCGGATATATTTGACAATTAAATTTTCTACTATAGTTTGTGTTTTTATTCGTAAGCTTCGCTATTTGACTTATAACTGGAATACGAACTACACCACTACAGCTCAAATAGATATCACAATAGACGTAACTCGTTGTGTGCTTTATATTTGCTAACATGTTTCGTGTTACAAAACTTGAGTTGACTGGTGGGCGAGGTGGAAGGGAAAATGCTTTGCTATTATTAAGCTGATTTTACAATTGAAACAATATCTATATTATCTCCCCATTCGAGTACATTTCATGAAATAAAAGTATATTCCAAGAAAAAAAAAGTGATGATAATAATAATTCATATAGGATAAATGAATTTTAACGAAAATGTAGAAATAATGTTTTCTATTTTTCACAATTTTGTGCCAGCCGCGATATATACACTCGAGAAAAATGAAAATGATTAAATCTAATGGACAAACTCTTTTTCAAAAAGAAGTAACGTGGCTTGCTTTACCTCGACTCGGACAACGAAAATTAAATTCAGCCCCCCCCCCCCCCCCCCCCGCCCCCCGACTACCTACTCATCCGCTCACCCACCGCTCTCCGGTTCACCACATACGCACACTTCGCCGAAGATGCAGTTACGATTGTCGTATTATTTCAGAAATTTAATTCTTGATAGTGTTGTTTTGCTAGGATATTGGAAACACGCGCGCGCGCACTCATACCAACGACACTCATAGAGGAAATATCTGAAAAACTTGTAATGTAAATGTATTTTCAACAGTTGCTCATATCGTTCGCGTGATGACATTGCGTTAAACGAATGACGAGTACTAGCTGAATACACGAGAAGTACATAATAATCATGACTACAATTGCATCAGAAGCTCTTTTACTTTATCGCATGAGAAACGTCCAACCAATGGTCACTGTATTATTTACACCTTTTACACGAAATACAAATTGAAAAGTTGAATTTGCCGGCTAAATAAAACGCTCCATTACGACATAATTCCACTTGTCTCAGCCGCAAAAATTTACCCACACCCTTTTTGCCACTGCCAGTCCATTTGATTTTATAATAACAAAATACCGTCTCCCACTATACGTTTCAATTGAAATACTCCGCTCAAAACTCAGCCATAAAATTAAAGGCAACAACAAGAGCAATCCTGCTATTTCTGTAATATGTATACAACACGAATGTTTTATGAATCGTTAAACACGGCTTAACCTATCGTAATTACTCGCGCGCTTACAAATGCCCGCGAGAGCAAAGTAACCGGCTCTCGTTCATTGCATAAGGAAAAGCCTTGGATTAGCATTCGATTGTCAGGGCGCCGTTGGGGGGCTGGTGGGGGCTAGTGGGAGGTGGTGGGGGCTGATAGCATCGGGAGGGGAGGGGGTGAATCACTATGTGAATCTTCAATTTCGGGCAAAAACGGGCCAGCGTCCAGGGGGAGAAATTCCAAAATTCGAAACTAGACCGAAATCTCAATTATTGCGCTCCAAGTGCCGTTGCTGCTCTCAACGTGACACACATAGGGGCCACGACGAAAAGCTGCCGGCGTCAGCTAAAAGCTCCGCTCTGCCGTGTGTCCCTGGCGCAGTACGAGTTACGAGTCTTTTTAACGCCGCCGTGAAACATAATCAAAGCGGCCTTCGTTCTGCGGCGGTCAAGCGGGACGGGGTGTGGTGTGAATCGAGCGCCGGTCAACTGACGCAACTAGCGTTAAAAAGTTCGCTCTTGACACGAGTTGTCCTGAATTGGGTGCTCGATGTGCGCGGGGCCCGGTAGCCACGAGGCGCCTCCGATAATCAGCGGCTAATCGGCTTCCGATGATATACAGCCTAAATATAAAGTTACGCCGAGGAGTCACCGGAATCGCTCGAGGCGGAACGAGATGGGGAAGGTGGAGGTGGTGGTGGTGGTGGTGGTGGTGGTGGTGGTTGTGGCGGTGGTTGTGGTAGTGGAAGCCAGCGTCCACCGGGCGGTGGCAGCTGTTGAATGTAGGACGGCTCTACTCGTTTCTTTTTCTCGCCTTCGCCTCTCCTTTACTCCCTTCTTTCGCGCCTCGTCCGTACCTCCTCGAACGTACGCGAATAACGAGACCCGTGAATTACCGAAATGCCTCAACCCACTGATAATGCTAGGCAATGTTGGCAAAATGCGTAGTGTTGCTGTTTTTGTTGGCAGCGACTGTACTTGTGCGTGGCGACAAGCTCCAAGCTCCGATAATTAATTACCTGCTTAATGGAAAAGATAATGCGCCGTGTATAAAGTTCGGTTTAAAGCCATTTCTGAACGTTATACAATTATGTTAAGAATAATTAATTTAACGCATTTGGTAGGATAGTCTCTGATTACTTTTTACTATTATTATTGTTGTTTTTATTATTATTATTATTATTATTATTATTATTATTATTATTATTATTATTATTATTACTATTATTATTCTAGGTACTCTGATATTGGTTCGGCTTAATTTGGAGAAAAAAAAGCCTACAATAGTAGCCATCGGCATTGAAATTCAAAACTTGTTGCTTGCAAAATTTTAGTTAAAAATATTGTTCATACGGAGAAGATTGCCTTATCGGTATAAAACTTTTCTATGACATACGACATCTTGATGCAAAAACTAAAAAAAAAAAAATACAATGAAAGAAAAAGTCCATATGAAAAACTGAGAAAAATGATGGTAATTTGTGAATTTGCTAGAGCAAACTTTCCGGGCTTCTTAAACTCACGTACACCTTTTTCTATTGTTTCGTCCGCTTTAGAAAGTTTATAAATCATTTTCACGATCTGTTAAGTATTTATAATTAAATTATAATCTAAAAAGGTCTTTTAAGTTGGTCGGCCATTCGTGTCGTTAATGGACGAAATAAGCAAGCAATTAAATGCTTAACATTAAAATGTCTATTTCGCTTGATTAGGAAGCTTCGATTTTCAATGTTTACATCGTCATTTGATGAAAAATCGGGCTTTTAAATTCATCGATAAATTATAATTAAACGACAATTCTATGAATAACGACATTTTATTGGAAAGACTGAAGCATCTTTCAGACAAAACAGCGAAACTCTTAAGTTATATAGTTTTCAATTTTTAATGTCCATTGTGAGAAAATCACAATAAAAATTTCCTAAGCCTTTGAATATTACTGTACGATGTTAAATTTTATGAACGTTAAAAATAATCTTGGGAGAGTTTTGCCTACTACACCGACCGTAGCCGACCGTAAGTAAAAGGAAGAGTAAGTACGTGCCATATGAGGCACAGTCATGCCGAAACGCAACATATTACACGATGATAAAAATAATTGTGCAACGCTAATGAAATTCATCGCAGACGTCTTACTTTTCATTCCTGAAAATAATGATAGAATTATTCCACAATTCGTGCAATCATCAGCACAATAAGCTGATTAAAGTAATTATTCCCCTAATACCATAAAGATTTAGGATGGACAACTAAGTGGCAATACCTGGCGATTATCGTGCCCACCTGCACATAACAATATATTCTCTGACAAATAAAGTAGGCATCGATAAATCATTCGTCGTAAAAATCAGCAGTAACGTAATGATAAACGATGGTAATGGCTGAGCAAAACATATCGATTAATTGCGACAAAGCATTAAGCGCACGAATAAGGAGGACAGAGCGCACTAAACAGCGTGTAAACATATTTTCATTATTATTATTATTTTTTTATTATTTTTTTTTCTCCACCTAGCAGTCTGTGCACTGAATGCCCAGGCGTGAAAGCAGATCGAGCAAAATATGTATAAAGATGATCGACTCATATTGACATTATTATTGTATAATAGTAATGGCCTCGACACACATGTGTAGGTACTGAAAAACTTATCATTCTGGCTCGACTCTCACCGAGTGCGTCGCTCAAGCCTCAGTGACAATCCGTCACATTCCAATTGTCCACTGCTGAATACCGATAACCGAAGATACATTAAAAAC
>NW_011948423.1:4998765-5007557 GCF_000503995.2 Ceratosolen solmsi marchali
CGGGCTAAGTGGCACGCTCCTACCTGCCCTCTCTCGCTAATTCACCGGCCGTCTTTGTCCTTCTCTTATGCCCCCTCGGATGCGCGCCTCTTCGTGGCCTCTCTCCACCCCCGCCACCACCACGACCGTCACCTCCGCTCGATCCCGCTCCTCTTTCCTCTTATTTGTCTTGTACTTCCTTTTCTCTCGAATCCTCCGGTATTGGCTATCTGCGTCGTTGTCCCTTCGAACGCGTGCAGTCTCTCCTCGCGTCTTTGATACGCGCTCTCTCTCTCTCTCTCTCTCTCTCTCTCTCCCCGCCCCCTTACACTCGTACGCTCGTACGCTCGTTTCTATCCAGCAAGATATTAAGCTGCGACAGAGACTCTTTGCGACCAAAAGCCTCGCACGAGATAATTCACTTTCCCTTTGAGCTCCATTGAAACGCGCGAGAGACAACACACGAACAATGAAGCATAAATTATAAGAAAGGGCGACTCTCTGTGACATACTCCCGCGTGATTTATGACGTGCTTTGACTCATTTGGCTTTTCATTTTTTCTTTTTCTTATTAATGATTATCATGATTAGAGAGCTGCATGCTTCGTACCCGTGCTCAACAAACACTTGGCAAATCTTTTCATATTTGTTTGCACAATGCACGGCACTTTTTTCGCCATTCAATAAAACTGAAATGAAAAAATCGATAAGACAAGTCAACAAATTCAACTTGACCCTAATTCGTCTAGTTGTATATCGAAGCCAGATATTTCTAAAGTGAAGTATGTCCAGGATAGAGAATGTGCCAAGCATTCGATGAATAAATTTAAATATGTCGATTGAAGCTGCACTCCCTCGCACCCACCCCATCCCCCCATCCCCCCATACCCCCATACCCCCATACCCCCATCCCCCAATCCCACCATCCCACCATCCCACCATCCCACCATCCCACCATCGCCCACCCCTTATGCCGCTCCATTCTTATCGCACTTACGCGTAGATTCGTTTTCAATTTTTATGTATGGTCAAAAAATTTTTTGCACCACTCCGGTAAGAATTTTTTTCTCTCTTTTTTTTTTTCCAGCCTTCACCGTAAAATATTTTTCGATCTACCGTTTGAAAATATAAAGAAAGCACACTCGATATGATTTATATCCCTTTCGATATAAAAGGGGATCGAGGAAGTAGCTACGATAAATAGGCATCCATATTATATCCTTGTCCACAAGTATTTACTAAGGATGCTTAAATATTACAGCAACATAAACAATCCTTTCTTTTCACCGGCAACAAATTCATGCTATTTCATTATACATATAAATTTCTTCACTCTCCCTGCTCTCAATTACACACCTATCGATTATTAATATTCCTCCTCTATAATTTATCCTTTTTGGCGTTGAAAATCATAAAAATAAATTTTAACGAAAATAATTTATGAAATTTATTGCCATCAATCTTAAAGAAAAATTGAGCACATATAAATCAGTTGGCGCGCGAGTAAAAGTTAATCGTGGAATACGAAGTAAACGAATGATCTCCCGCTCTCATTTATGCGAATAAGAAATTCGCAAGCCGACGCCACGTAACAAGAAACTAGGTGTAAGGTGACGTTTTCCCAATATCGCAGCTAACAAATTTCCTCACCTCTATTTCTCTCTTGAAAAGTCTTGAAAAACCTCAAATATTTTAAAAACGACTTTACCATCGAGCATACGACTTCTCACTCGTCATTTAATACGAACGGCACGAGTTGTAATATGAACGCCCATACACATCCGATATATATTTTATAATGGCGATGGCCGATCTCCAACTCATTATAATTTCGATGAAAAATCCATTCAAAATTGGGTAGAGATCAGGTATCAAATAAAATCAAACATTCTCATTCGACGACTTATTAGAATGGCGTCTTAACTTCTGCTCTAGTTAAGATGGCAAATTTTAGAAATAGGGTCGTTGCCTCACGCCCGTCCTGCTCGGCCAAATTGATACGCACATCTCCTCCTCCTCCTTCTCCTCCTCCTCCTTCTTCTCATTTACCTAGATTTTTCGCGTATAACAGCGTTTACCAGCCGCTGCAAGTGTCGATGAGGTGAACGGTAGTAGAAAAGGTTAGGTGCTCGTTATCCCGATTTTTCCATTACCCTTGCCCGAATCTCGATTACTCTCTGGAGGACGAGATGCGTCACTCGCTGTGTGCTCTATCGGTCTGTCTGCTCATAGAAATGGATGAAAGAAGGGTTGTGGGGAGGGAGGAGTAGGGGGGGGGGAGAGAGGATGGAAAGTCTTGGCCGCCTCTGTGTCATGGAAATCGTAAAAAAGAACGGAGAGTCTTGACGTGGCTAGTTTGGAAAAAAAAATCTTAAAAAATAAATTAAACAACAACGACGACTACGACGACAAAGACAAAGACAAAACGTCAATTTCAACGTGGAACATTATTTTTATTGAATTAGCTGGGCGAAGAAGTGCCAATTAATTGCTCGCATGAGATGCTCAGAGTGCATTCGCTTGTTATAGCGCAAGGATATCCATTAGTGTATTGTGTTATTTTGGAAGTCGATAGATTCGAATGACCTAATCAATCGCGCGCACGGACAATTTATTTCCAATACCGCGCGAGGCTGTCGCAGTCCCTCATCAGAGGTATAAATCATACTTACAATAACATCATTATAGACGTTAAGTCGCGTTTGCCGTGCATATTAACAGCGCGACGAGGTCTAACTTTCTCGCTCCCAGACAAATAAAGTCTTGTGAAGTGATCGATTTGCTTTGAACGAACATTTCTATTTAATACAATAATCTCCGTATATGAAATTCAATTCTCATACCTGATAAAATTCACTTTTTTAACGAGCTCCTCGGCCAATTCGAGGCGAATTTCCCATTTGATAGCGATCAAATGGATTTTCCAAAGCTCCGCCTTTGTATCGCATTCGAAAAGAAACGTCCGCTCCTCGACAATTAGTGCGAGTACTGGCATCGTTTATTCCATCGAGCAAGCGTAAAGCGCGTTAACCCTTTCTTGTCGGTAAGGGCCGAGGAAGCTTGTGAATTCGTACACGTGCCTAGGAGAAATGGGGAGTTGGTGAAGTTGGTTGGAACGGTAAGTGGCACCTCGATTGGGGAGAGGGACTGAAAAGCGACGGGCCGGAGAAGGTTATTCGACTGATGTAATTTATATGGCGAAATTACAAACGACCACTTTAATCGCAATGCCAGACATAATATTCGCGCAAGAGAACGAAAGATGTTGAGAGATCGTACACAAAGATTAGGAATTTTTAATCGACGCCTAAAATGTTTGTGGTTTTTTTCTACTCTTTAGCAATGACTTTTTCTTTCCTGCTGCTGCGGTTGTTGTTGTTGCTGCTGGTGTTGTTGTTGTTGATGTATCTGTTATTGCTACTGCTGCTGCTGCCTGCTGCTGCTGCTGTTGCTGCTGTTGCTGCTGTTGCCGCTGTTGTTGCTGCTGCTGCTGCTGCTGCTGCTGCTGCTGCTGCTGCTGCTGCTGCTGCTGCTGCTGCTGCTGCTGCTGCTGCTGCTGCTGCTGCTGCTGCTGCTGCTGCTGCTGCTGCTGCTGCTGCTGCTGCTGCTGCTGCTGCTGCTGCTGCTGCTGCTGCTGCTGCTGGTGCTGCTGTTGTTGCTGCTGCTGTTGCTGCTGTTATTGCTGCTGCTGTTGCTGCTGCTGCTGCTGCTGCTGCTGCTGCTGCTGCTGCTGCTGCTGCTGCTGCTGCTGCTGCTGCTGCTGCTGCTGCTGCTGCTGCTGCTGCTGCTGCTGCTGCTGCTGCTGCTGCTGCTGCTGCTGCTGCTGCTGCTGCTGCTGCTGCTGCTGCTGCTGCTGCTGCTGCTGCTGCTGCTGCTGCTGCTGCTGCTGCTGCTGCTGCTGCTGCTGCTGCTGCTGCTGCTGCTGCTGCTGCTGCTGCTGCTGCTGCTGCTGCTGCTGCTGCTGCTGCTGCTGCTGCTGCTGCTGCTGCTGCTGCTGCTGCTGCTGCTGCTGCTGCTGCTGCTGCTGCTGCTGCTGCTGCTGCTGCTGCTGCTGCTGCTGCTGCTGCTGCTGCTGCTGCTGCTGCTGCTGCTGCTGCTGCTGCTGCTGCTGCTGCTGCTATCGATGATGATGATATTGATGATAATTCGCTACCCCGATACTCCACTTCCCCACCATCTTTCTATGGTATAAATCATCTTGTCACGCTTAAGATATTTTACACGAGATCTTTTATACATAATAGATATTCTTTTAATAAAGCTGACTGGTCACAGCGCGACGTCTTCGCGCGCGAAAGCAAAATGCCATCCAAGGTGTTTGCTAAAGAGGATCCCTTGACTGTATGACGAGCCCAAGTCTGAAATAGAGATGACGTTCCGTAGAATTTTGTAAGCGACAGCTAATGGGAAAGGTTATAGGCGAATAATGAGATGTTTGCAGCGAGTCCTCGATCGACCTCTTCTTATTGTTTCGTCATTGAAAAAGAGTTTGACGCGATAAAAGAGTCGGCAGAGGCGTAATTCGACGCGTCGGCACCGGATGCCCATACATTAACGATTTTTATTATGTATTTGCCCTCGTTCGTTTCACATTCCAAATAAAGTTAACAAGATAAACCATTTTATTAAAGCATTAGTACGCTCGCGTACCGCCACATGGATGCAACGCGCGATTTCCTTGCACACCTTACGAAATGCCTTCTTTCACACTCTTACCTCTTTAATACCATTCGTTTCGACTCTAATTTCCCGCAAACTCTCGAAGCCTCGACGGCCCAGTTTCGAAACAATGATCGAGATAAGCGCGCGCGCAATATTTCCATCCATCTAGAGTACGCAAGTGAACCAGCAGTCGAACGGTTTCGGTGCGACCGATGCTTTACGGGCGATTCGAAGGCAAGGCGAGAAAGAGGGAAGATTCATTCACGCAAACGATGTCGAGACGCTTGTTTATCCCGATAGCCACACGATTAGCCGGGCCGGCCGGGCGAGAGAGAGAGAGAGGGGGGGGGGGGTGGGAGAAATAACGTCTAGGGGGGAAGTCGGGCACGTGGGAGGTTATGTTCGCTCTCGAGGTTGGGTCAGGCGAAGGCTTAGAAAGTAACGTGCCAACTGGTAACCCTATATCGTCGACACGGTTTGTCCGCCGCGGCCTGTCGAGCGCAAGTAGGCGACCGTAACTAACTAACCGACTGAACTAGGCGAAATTAGAATGTTCTCCCGATTGAATCTATGTTACGCCGATTCAAGTGCCGATATAACCCACTGCACAGATATCCACGGAAACGCATAACGAGGTAAAGCTGCTGCCGTTTTACCCACTTTAATCGTGTGCGGCATTTTTTTTTTTTTTTCAACTCGCGATTTTACCGGCTTGCATCGCGCACTGGACATTTCTTTCCTTCCCGAGGCAGATGCATTGCGATCGCAGCGGAGAATGATCTCCTTTTGTTCTCTAAATTTCTGTCTGAAAAGATAATTTTGTTAGCTCTTACAACTTCCCTTTCCAACTCCGTGCATTATACATATGTAGCTTGCACGCACGCATACATACATAAATGAACGGGCGCGCGCGTTATTTCGATTTCACATTGAAACGTTTAATACAATAATTAGTATTGCAAAATTTGAGATTGGAATTTATGTCAGTTGAAACGTATCGATGAGTGGACTTGAGAGACTATTATTTAAAATACTTTTTAAAGTACTTCATATTTTAAATAAGTTAGCTACAATGTTTATTAATTATAGAAGAATGTCGAAAGATCCAGCTGTAAGACTTATTAACAATGTGTCAGGTATTTTTCAACACAAACTGATTAAGCGAATCAGCTGCAGCCCAATTCGAATCATCGTCAATATTATAAAACATGGCATATATATTTTAAATGATTATAAAATTATAAATAAGTTTCAGCGTTGATATAAAGGTCGATTCATTTCAAGGATTATAATAGTGCTTACGGTTAAAAAATTAAATAAAATGGGAATCGATAAGTTTTCATGGGAAAGCATAATTGCCATTAAATTATTAATTATTATACTTGGTGGATAAGTTATTAAAAAATGTTATTTAAAGAGCTCTTTCTTAAGCTATTTTGTCCGACCTTGTGATATATATATATATATATATATATATATATATATATATATATATATATGTTGATTTTCAAACAAATTTAAATTTACAATCACTGGAAATATTTCAACACTAAGAGACTTAAAATTACAGGATAAATAATTATTCTATCAGATACGAAGAGCCTTTAATACATAATGTATGGATAAAAAAAGCTCGATTCCTGTATATAAAAAACTTTAATTTAGTTTGGACGAATTATTTGAAAATTGTCGTACGAAAATATCGTTAGGAAAGCTAAGAATATACTGTGTCGTATTTTACAGTCACTTCATTGATTGAAACATTTTCGTTCTTTATATGACCGAACTGTTATCGCCATTCTGTTTATACTAACTTGAATCATGGCTTTTTACTTTTTTACACTCGTCCTCTATCAATCAAGTCTTTTGCTAATTGTTTCTAAAATAATGCGCAAACATCGTTGCTATTTGCAGATACTCGAGTGGTGTCTAAATAATGAACGAAAAAAGAATGTACGAAAACCTATATTAAAAATTACATTAAACACGCACATACCGCACGCACGCACGCACGCACGCACGCACGCACACACAAAGTTACAAAAAAACATACGTAAATATAGAAAAACTTATGCATAAATATTAGAGTTAAAGTATGTGTTACAAAGAGGACAAAAATGTGAGTTCCCAATATAAGTAAATTAAATTTACCGATGTTGCAATAATGTAAAAATGCTTTGCTCTTTCTGCAATCTTATGAACATGATTTTTATTTTATAAATTATTGTTAACAATTTTCATTAATTATTTTCATGAAAATATGGATCGGTCTAATTTTCCGGTTTTAAAAATTGCATGCTTTTTTAATATACTTTTAAGATTTAGAAGATTTATTTGATATTTTACGATTTATATTGTCGTTGTGCGGCAACAAATAAGCATAAATGTAATATAGCAGAAATTTTTATTGTTTATATCTAATGAATTGAACGACTAAAGCAAGTAATGTAAGTATTGAGTTGAAGCGGACATTAATATTGAATAGATCGGAAATTAGTTCATTGATATGTTATAGCTTTAATGCAAAATGAAGATTTTTCTAATTTAAGAAATATTTGAAAAAGTATTTTGGTCTATATCTATATATATATATATATATATATATATATATATATATATATATATATATATATATATATATATATATGTGGGTGCGTGTGTAGATGTTTTTATCGAGTTTTAATAAGCAGAGTAAAATAATGTTTAAGCTTAATGATCAGATGTCGTAAATTGTGTTAATTTTTTGCAAACATTTATTCTTCAACTGGTAAGCAATAATAACAAAATTATAATATTTTATAATAATTAATAATAGCCATTTTACTGTTTATCCTTCAAATTATAATTTTCATGTTTCAATTAAAAAAATAACGTAGTTTTTTTGGTATAAAATACTTTTTAGAATCCCCATGATGTTTTTGTTGGGTTAAATTTACCTTTAAAACAATAATTATTTGTTTCCCGACTCAATAGAATACCGGACCGTATTACCATTGCATTACTTTATTTTTATTCAAATAAATTCGATTTATATCCAAATGATACGGTATAAAATAAACGTCTTAAAAGGTTTTTATTTTTGCTTTTTGTAATAACCGTTACTATTAACGATGACTATTCTGTACTTGGCACTTTAATAGACTACAATCGGTTTATTCGTGTAGCATTATAAAGATATTTTTACAGCGTGACTTTGACAAGTAAGATTAAAATGCATTCGTTTCGTAAGAATTTGAATTAATCAAACGATTGAGATTTCGTTTTTATAATCAATAAATGACAAGTATTATTATTATTCGACGACATTCTTTATATATTTGGCGAGTGGCTATTTTACACGGACGTAATTTTCATCTCCTTTCTTGCGGACTACGAAATAGCCAAATCGCATAAGCGCTGATTTCCAGCCAATTATTTAACCAACTGATGCCGACTCTAAAAATATGTTCCCAGTGTTTTTCAATTTTTAGATCATTTGAGTTCGTACCACCATTACATGACCTAATATATTATGTGCTCGAAAATAGCTCGATCAAGTTTTCAATAAAGTAACAACGCCTTTCGAAGTCATTAATATTTTCCGATAAAATTTTATTTACTCACTGCTACTTACCCACCTACCTACCTGCCTACCTACCTGCCTACCTATCTACCTACCTACCTACCTACCTACCTACCTACCTACCTACCTACCTATTTGTTACGTTCAATTTAGAACAGATTTCTTCTAACGCATCGCTTGACTTACAAATTTATTATATGAGCTACTCCATTACATAAATAATTAATTGAAATTATTCATTATGTAACAGTCCTCCGGCGCATACCTCTCTCGCCCAATAGAATAATCACAAAGGAGTATTTTAATAGATAGGGACTTTAATTCAAAACCATATAAGCTTTAGTGTTGAAAAATGTCATTGTACGCCAGTTGTGAAATTCAAATATTATTTAGAGAGCCAAGATAGGCCGGAATTATGAGAAAAGGTAAGTTTTTATGTGGTCTGAAGAATCGAATGGGCATATTATAATAACAGTAATTCCAAAATGGGAACTACTATTTCTAATTACGAGCAATATTTATGTCAATGTTCGAATGGACGGTCCTGTTTCGGGCCGTTGGTACTTTTACCTTAATACTGTTTTGCGGT
>NW_011948423.1:5007567-5020580 GCF_000503995.2 Ceratosolen solmsi marchali
TTACTCGATAATAACAATCGCGCTGTGAAAGCCAGACGAATTGTCCTTTGGAGCGGTGGTACTTTCACGACTTTTGAGTTTCACTGCATCGTAACTCGATTGTTTTCAGCAGCGTGTACATTTGCTCGCTATACAATATTAAGTGCTTAGCTTACAATTCCCGCGGTTCACTGGTACATTGAATATGAAATTGCTTGCGCAAAAGTGCCACGTGCAAATGGCTTATTATTAAAGTTTCTCGCTTTATTCTCCTTTCGACTCTTAAGCCCTTTCGTTCTTTAGCAAAAATTATTTTTCACCCAGGATGATGTTGAAGAATGAGGAAGAAGGGATGGGAGGGGACGAGGCGAAAGGCAAAAGGCAAGGTTGAGAATATGCGCGCATAGAAAATCGTTTGAGGATAAAAGTGAATGTACTTTGTGCGCGCTTGTTCGCAATTATGAGTGTAGCGAAGAAGACTACTGAGGAAGCGAGAGTGCTTTTTTTCTTTTTTCTTTTTTCTTTTTTCTTTTTTCTTTATTCATACGCTCATTGCATATTTGCACGTACGACGAGTGGCGTATATCACTCTGGATACAGACGGCCAGTCGCCCGGCAAGATCTGAACAATCATTCTAGACTAAATTAACCTGGCAAATATGTGGCGTAAAGTGCATTTCTCTGTTATTATGCTCAACTGATATAAAGGGTTCCACGTTTTTTTGCGTGACAAAATTGCGCTGAGCTTAAAAGCTTAAGGTACTTAAAAGACGGTATAATCTCTCTATTACTCTCTCTCCTTTTTTTTTTTTTTTTTTTTTTTTTTTTTTTTTAGTTAGAGTCGAATTCGGGCCTGTGTGGTAAACCAACTTTCTTTTTTGCGCGAATGAAGCTTTTTAATCAAAGAATTAAAATAGTTTTCTATTTTTAGACGAAAATTACGCGCGCGCGATCTGAAAATACGAAAATTTACATTTTTCACATTAATGATTAAAATTAGAAATTAAGGGAATACGTCCAATGCCTGTTTCGATTTCGTACAATAGAAATTATCATTATATACTTAAGCAAGTGATTAATTATTGCGAATCCGATCGATCCACATTAGAATAGAAGTAATAGAGCTTGCTGTTCTGTCCTGCCTAATAGAGCTTTTAAATGCACTTGGAATCATTTAGCGAGTAATTAAAGCACAAGTCCCTCGTTATCCATTCGCTTCTATGAATTTTACGAGACTCTGACAAATAGCAAATATGCTGAGAAAATGCAAATTCCACCGGGATAATATAATATTGACGCATAAAGACATTGCAATCCCAATGTATGGAGTATTTTTATAATTAATGAAAAATCTATTCAATATGCCATGTTCAGAATAAGAATAACCACTAATGCATTATTTTTAGAGGCTACTGTTAATTGATACAGATGTTCAAGTCTCTGTTATTACTGTCACGCCACTCGTCCGCCATGTAAGCGAGTCCTAATCTCGTAAAATGCGCGATTACGTACGCTCATACGACTTTTGCGATTAACATATGGATCTGACTATTGAAAGCATTGATGCAGGTACCGTATTAAAGCGGGATAATGTAATCAAAGTTGGAGAATGGGAGGCCAATGTAGGCGGTAAACAAGTACTCGCTACTAACCCGAGATAGAAAATAACCAGTTGTTAATCAATTGTGATTTTTTTATTTTTTGATAAATTAGTCAATAATCCAAACTCTAAATTCGTATTATTGACAATTTTATATTATATTGCATACTTTTGAATTTTAAGCAGAGTTATAGGAGATATTGGCTTTTCTATAGTAAATAATAAGAAGAACCGTAAAAGAATAAGAAGAAAAAATTACAATTGATAACGTTGGTATGTTTTTAAATAAATATAATTATTTTATAGAATATGTATATATAGAATATTATATAGAAATATTCTTAACATTAGTCGAATTACCGCCTCTCGATAAATATTATATAATGCATATCGGCAAAAATGTAGAATTTCAATTCGAACAAACTACAATATGATGCAAAATTTGTACTTTTATATATTTTTGCCGCTGTATGCAAGCAATTTATTTACATGACAAAATTACAGGTCATTTCAAGTAGACAAGTATGTAAAGTGCAGACTATGAGGAGGCGATAAGACTCCGTCTCGGTCTACTTCTTGCTTAGTAAACCTACGCAGAAAAACGGTATGCTAACTACATTTCATTTTAGGAAACATGCACGCGAAATTTTTCGCATGTATTACCAAGAATTTCTGAAGTGACGCGATTGTGTTGTTGATCTTTATAAAAATTCTCTGCCATACTCCAACAACCTTCGCTTCATGATTATTTGTCGCCGTTATTCGATAAAAGATGTGTGCTATTGATTATTTCGATCTTAATTATATATTATTGCCGATTGATAATAGCCGAGCTCTATGTATAAAAAATTAAATTTCGTGAGTGCCCAAGCTTACGATCCAAAGAAATAAGCTATTCAGTTGCGCAAGAAAAATGATTTTATCGCAAATAACAGCCACTGTAATGTCGAAATTACCAACGATTCCTATAAACACGATAATTGCGTTAATTTCTGCAATTTTTCCTCCTCGTATTAAATAGGATGCTGAAGTTGTAAGTAACTTTTCCGTAAACCCGCAACACCAACACAATATCCACATAATTATGTTATACATGATGATATTTGGCAATGAAGTCTTGCGCGCTAATTCATAGAAATCACGGACTCGACGACTAATGAAATTTCTTTTCATAATCCACAAACACTTTGAAAATTACAATCATCTTTATACGTATACAGATGAGCATTATTATGAGTTTTATGGCAGCTACGTTCAGAGGATACTATAGAAATCATCATTGACTCACGACTGCCAAACTACAAAATACTCATGCAATACATGGCGAAATGTTTAATAAGCAGTTTTCGCCGGTAACCTACATGAACGTATTGCCATATCGACGCGCTCAACTCATCCTTTTGTAATTCTTCTTACTCAATACAAAAGATTCGTCGCCGTAAAAGCAAAAAGTGTGTGCTTTAGAAAATTCTTGCCAATTTTTGGCAAGAAAAGAAACGTTACTTTGCACGCCTTTTATAATTACTGAAATCAAAGACAAATTAACTATCTGGAAGAGATAAAGTTAACAAAAACAAAACAAAAAAACCAAAAAAAAACAAAGAAAAAACAAAAAAATAAAACAAAAAAAAAATTTAAAGTCGTTTTTGCGAGTCACTAATTTTCATCGGAAAGCCCCTTATTTCTGGCATCTCTCTTGTTTCGGTCAATCCATTGCAGCCTATTTAATTTAACGAAGCAACGCATTGACAAGTCTATTCAGCCGCTCAACCACGAGGTCACGTCTCTTGCAATGGACCACACCCACACACTCTTTGCAGCATACACTTGTTCTCTCTCTATCTCTCTATTTCTATCTCTCTATTTCTATCTCTCTCTCTCTATCTCTCTCTCTATATATCTCTCTCTCTATCTCTCTCTCTCTCTGTCTGTCTGTCTGTCTGTCTCTCTCTCTCTCTCTCTCTCTCTCTCTCTCTCTCTCTCTCTCTCTCTCTATGTATCTCTACCTCTAGATCATGCAAACCTCGAGAGAAGCATATACGCATCGATACATCAACTTTCCGTACCAGAGCTACTAGAAAACCCGTACAATCGCTCAATCAATTTCCGCTCTTTACATCACCAACTCACACTTGGCTCCCCCGCATTTCGATCTATTTTCAATGGATGCTGTTCGCAAGATGTAGCGGACTCGATGTCGGTCAGAGTATTGAAAACATTTTTTTCAATTCAAAACATCAATGGTACATTTCTATCAGTACAATGACAGAGTAATTCACAAGGACCTCTATTTCTTTTTCAATTATAAGGACGTCATTGTATTCCAAAGTGTTCATTGATAATTTTATGCTTTCAATTATATAATACAATCGACAATACAGTCAAATTAACTGTATGGAATTCAATAATTTTACTTCGTTCGAAATTATAAACGACGAGCTTTTAACAGGGGTGTGGATTATGTGAAATACCTTCGACAATGATCTTTCCATTATATGTAAAATTACGAAAATATCGATTTTATGAGCGCACTATTCTTACATGCGCGCGCGCGTGTTAGTTTGCGTGCGCCTGTACATATGTATTTCTTTCTCCATGTAGGTGCATAGACATAAATTTGAATAATTGGTAGTGAAATTGTGAAATTTCGCTATTTCTACACATTTAGAGAAATGACGAGCGCGGCCCTATCGTTTTTCTTTTGTTTATTACGATATTTATTTGTAAAGCATTGGCAAAGCTAAAGTAAGGTTACTTTTTATAAGACTGTCCTTTTTGAATTTGTTTATTAATTTTCTAATATTAAGTATATATTACGAATGTCAGTTTCAAATATTTTTTCATAAATTTTCCCATTCGTTTGAAATTTAAAAATTCAATACTTTATTTTTGAATCGGATTGTCGAGTGAACTGAATATTGTATGTCGATTATTTCATTATCAGCTATAATCGATCTATCGTTCAAGATTAGCTCATACCTAGTATAAATCATGATTGCGACGCCACATTTATACGATATTTATTATCTGACCATATATATATATATATATATATATATGTATAATGAGACTAGTACAACAGCCCCGTCGCGATTAATACTGTAAAATTTTGTCGTCCTTATTATTAGTTTTCGACGCTTTGACCATAGACGTCAAAACTGCATTTTCTCTTTAAATCTTAGTCACGTTCCGCGTGAAATAGCCAGTTCGCGGCTAATCAAAATCTTATCGCTCATATTTTGCTCGTTTTGCGACAATTGTGTGGCCAAAGGTCGCATCATTGACTAACCTTTCTCACAAGAACTCGGTACATCGAACAATGGGTATCCACCCTGGATGGTCGCAGACGCGAGATCGCGATCGATACGTAAGTCCGTCATCATCGTCGTACCCCATCGTCGAGCGCGGACTTTGCGAGCAACTCGGTGCAGCTGGGATTTAATGCACCGACAATTATCAACATCGAGAGCTGTTAATCCCGTCGCTGAAGCATTCATTGCGAGCGAATTAACCCGAATCTTGCAGGCCACTTAACCCACGTCCCGCAGTCGGAATTTTTCTGCACTCGGGATGGATGTGCATGAATTTGGAACATCCGTGCTTCCATTCAATGGCTTCCGTAACGTGAAAGGACTGGAAACTGGAGCAGCGGCTTATATATTTTCCTTTCCGAACTGTACCATCGTATGGGCCTTCTATTATTATTATTATTGTTGTTATTATTATTATTATTATTATTATTATTATTATTATTATTACTATTATTATTATTATTATTATTATTATTATTATTATTATTATTATTACTATTATTATTATTATTATTATTATTATTATTATTATTATTATTATTACTATTATTATTATTATTATTATTATTATATTGGAATTAAGTTTGAGAGTATTTCCCATATCTCCGGCTTAGCATCGCGATTCACCTGACTATTTACGAACCCAACGACTTTTCGAATTCCCCTTTTAAAAGTGCTTACGTAAAAAACAAGCCGAACCACCGAGTATTTCCACCTCTGATTGTCTAATATATGCATGTAACATCCATGTTGGGTATTTCGAGACTACCTACACGTATTTATAAAAGCAGCGCTGGCGGCGTACATCGAGACCAGATCGTGCTCTCGTTGCGCGCTGCGTCCAAAAAGAAAAGAAGAAAAAAAGTTAAAAGAAAAAAAAACTTAATGGAAAGCACGTGCACACGTGCAGCGTTGTGC
This sequence comes from Ceratosolen solmsi marchali, assembly GCF_000503995.2. Taxonomy (NCBI): domain Eukaryota; kingdom Metazoa; phylum Arthropoda; class Insecta; order Hymenoptera; family Agaonidae; genus Ceratosolen; species Ceratosolen solmsi. The sequence goes on from NW_011948423.1 coordinate 5,013,376, forward strand.
AAGATTATGCGAAAATTTTCAGCTCGATAGCGATCAGAAGTCTCGGTAACACGTTTTATTGGAAGATCGCGCGGCATGAACTTTCCTCGCGATTTCAGGCTGACAAAGCAAACGAATCAGCGATTGCGCGTCAGCGGTGACCGTAGGCGCGAGATGCCCGTTTCGCTTTATTTCGAACACTCGAACAATGTGCGACACCCGTAAGACCCGGGATGCGTCAACCGCCGTCAGACAGACTGCGAATAATGATCGTCGGGATCATCGATACGCCTTGTCACCGCGTGCCACGAATTCTTTCGCTGCTTTTACAAGACCAGTGATGCCGTTCGTCTTACCCAATCTCCTCCCACCCTCCCCTTTTCAATCGCTCTCTCTCTCTCTCTCTCTCTCTCTCTCTCACTCTGTCTATCTCGCTCACTCTGTCTATCTCGCGTCAACACGCGCGAAACTTTTTACTGCCATTATGCTTTATGAGATCTGTACCGTAACTCGAGGCAGGCTGTGACGTACGAAGCCACTAAATTACGTTGTGTTTACATTGGTTGCCGGGATCTCCGAGTCGTGTGCATTCTACGTGTCATGTTACAAGGCCTTAATCGAGACCAACGTTTTTATTTCACTTGCATCGATGTATACTATCGATGTACATATCGGTGTGTCGCAGCAATCGCGGAGAAAACATGCATGTGACCCAAGTGGTTTGCATTGTACGGTAATAACAATAGTGCCTGCGAGTCGCAAGCTAAAAGTCGAGAAGGGCGAAGATTGATGGATTTTTTAAGCCGGTCCTTTTATGGGGAGCGTTCAGTTTCATAAACGTGATTTTTACAAAGTTCAAAGGGTCTTTGAAACTTCTCCAGCCCAATGGCCACATTGAAGCTGCATCAGCTCCTTTAAATAGATGTCAATTAAATAATGTAGGTTACAATGCCCGATGCCATGTAACGATGAAAAATTGCAACAAGATATCGTGATATTATAATTGACACGGACCTGCCACGAGCCCGAGGATATATCTCTTTGATACTTTGATCGAGAAACGGCTTTCTGGCCGTCGTTGTGCATCACCGTTTTCTTAAACTGGAAAATCTCGAAATTCTTCAATTTATCGCACTACTTATTCATACAGAGTAAAAACTATATATTGATGTTACATATGCTTACTGTACCATAGGTAAAAAAACTAATTTGAAAATGAGATTTCTCGGTGAGTCAAAGAAAGTACGTTTTTCTCCAATTTCAGCTCCTCTCACAGAATATGAAATGAAAACTATTTAAAAAGAACGATAAAGCGATATGCACCGCGTTAAAGAAATTGTAAAGAAACGTGATACATACAAAAATAAAAAATGTGCGTAAAAATAAAAATGTAATTTCCGCTTTTTAACGTAAAATTAGTTTATTTTATGAGAATGTGTTTGCGTGCATTTGGAGTATTCACAGGGATAAAGGAACTTTGTTGCGTTGGATAAGAAAAGGAGACAGAGAAAGTCTATTAGCAAGTACTATTAACAGTAATATCCGCGAGGATGAAAAGTACCAGCAACATTCATGGTGATTGAGCTTAGTGCTGACATTAACAAAAAATTAACAATAACAAGCAAACAAACAAACAAACAAACAAACAAACAAACAAACAAACAAACAAACAAACAAACAAACAAACAAAAAAGAAGATAAAGAAGAAGAAGAAGAAGAAGAAAAATAAGAAAAAAAAGAAGAAAAGAAAAGTAAAAAAAAAGAGAGCATTATTCTATATAAAGTACACACAATTTTGCGCGGATACGCAAGCTAAATTTGCAAAGTGTTAAATGGCAGTCGGTAACATAGTTTTCTCTTAACTTTCCCCAATCCTCTTGGTTGATTTCCATTTAATGCAAGTTGAAATGAGCTTCTCAGAGCGTAGCTTACATTTCATTGTGCCGGCGCAGTTCTGCGAGAGCTATAAAAATATTTGAGGAGCAATGCAAATGCTCCAAGTGGACCGCATAAAGTAAGTAAAAAACGAGATTGCCTTTTTCAAATTTCGTAATACACATTTCTTGCTGAACAATAATGAAAGTTAAAGACTGGATCTTTTGTGATTCTCCAGCAGACTGAAGTTCCGCAGGGATTTTACAGCCAGAGAACATTTTAAGCACCGGAGACAGCTTTCACCCGGCGCAATGATGGCACCACGTTGAGAGCGTTTATTTACAAGGTTTAAGCTAATTTACTTTTAAAATCGAAATCTTTGTTAACTCGCGACTACTTTGTCATAAAGGTAACCGAAAGCCATTGCACGTCGGCACTTGTTTATCAGCCAGAAGGATTGGTTGGACCCCTTTTGACAAACATATTCATCGTTTTTGAAAAATTTACAAGCCATGACCGAGCACAATGTACGGACAGAATTTTTCAGTCGACTCGATCTTTTTCAATGCTTTCGAGGTGGAAAATTCAATTCGTTTTATAAAACGCTGAGCCATTTATTTTGCAGTTTTCCAGAAGATCGAGCCAAGATTTTTACATATTTTCTGCAAAATTGCGAATTATCGATGATGAGATAAATCTTTACTACTTTTACGATATGTTGCATTTATTATTATTAAACCGCGCGCGTACAATTAGTCTCCTAATGAGCATAAGAGATGTAATGCATATAATAAAAGTTAATTCAATTCGCTTACTTTTTCATTGTTTCACAAAGTGCGATCGATTATCTTATAAGATAATGCGAGCTCGTCCGGTATTTTCCCTAATACACGAATGTTAAATAGTATCACGAGCATGAATATTTTCCTGTGATTTTTCTTAGTGACTAACAGATTAATGATCTGGAGGTAGCTTTAACAAACAAAAAAACAAAAAAAAAAAAGTTTCAACATTCTATCTCAATATCTATGAATTCTAAATGCTTTGCCATAAAATTCATAGAAAGTAAGTATCGAAGTCGAAAGCGTGAATCACGTTTCTTATATAAATTTCTCTAAGAACTGAGCCTATGCCCGAGCGATTCTTTTATTTTAATCTGAGCGGAGGTTGAATTTTGCCAAGAGAAGTGAAATGGAAACGTTTTCCAACTTGAGAAAGCGCTTGTCTTATGTAATTTGCTTCTCTTGGTCTGTTCTTTTGTTAACGGAACCGCACTCGTTCAATGTAGGAGAGTCCGAAAGCGAGAGAGAGAGAGAGAGAGAGAGAGAGAGAGAGAGCGAGTGAATACAGGGGGCAAGTAGTGTACTAGAGGGTAGTTTGAGGATACATCGATCGAGGGAAAAAGATAGAGAGAGAGAGAGAGAGATAGAGAAAAGTGCCTAAAAAAGAAACTAGATATGTGGAAGTAGTTGGCGTTTACCAAAGTGAAGAAAGAAGAGAAAAAGAGAAAAGGAGAAAAGGTAAGGTTTTATGTTGAAATCTTAGATATATATTATAGGCAATAGCATTCGTTCGGCGCATGTGTTTTCTATAACTTCGTAGCAAAGAGGAAGTTTGCGAAAGTGTTGATGATGATTTCTTTCGAGCTTTCACTTGCAAAATCAATTTAATCAAAGAAACACTGAGGCTATGTACCATAGCCTCTGAAACAGCATTTGTAGAAAATTGTTTGAGTCCACATATTTTTGGCTTCTGTTACCAAGAACCCTTATGATGGTAATTACAAGATCGATTTCTTATTTCGAAAGTGAGAGCAAATTTTCGCTGCACACCACAAAATATGATAAAATATTTTGTGCCAATTTCGCAATCACGGCCAATCCTGTTATTATATTTAAGAGAAGGGAGAACAAAGTGTGCACGCAATGTAAGAAAGATATACTACTGATTGAAATTCTAGATTTTTTATGATCCAGAACTTATTATCCATTGTAATTCATATAATCGTAAGAGTATCATTTGGCATTGTTTAGATCTTTACTGGAATCAATAAGACATGCAATTAAGAAATTGGCGATTACAAACGTCAGTTTAAAAATAGGAACTTGTAATCAGTGCAAATGTGCGATTTTCCAGCACTCTCTGATCCTCCCTCTCTCTCTCACCCTCTCACCCTCTGTATCATATATCACTCGATCGTGAATGCATACATGTGCAAACACAAAGCAGATGAGAGAAAGGGTGTCATCGAATTTCTGACGGTCTCATTGAATTAAATGTCGATTGTTTTTCAAATAATAAAATAAGTGTGCCTAATAAGATATAATTAAACGAACGAATTGTTTGCAAATAGAAATAAAGTTAGCTCCCAACAACAAAAGACCACTGCACGAGCGATTAAAAGAAGGAGGACGTGAGGTGATGATCGAGTCCGAGGGAGCGAGGCGAGAGGTGGGGGAAGGAGTCCAAAAGCTTCTCATTCATTGCTCCGTTCAAGGTCCGTTCTCGCCCTCGATCTCCGTGCTCATTTCGCAAAACGGAAAGAAGGTATAGAATTTCACAGCGGTGGCCGAGCTTCCTTCGTGAAAGGATTCCAAAGCGAGCCTTGTCACTGGAACAACGCGGTCCTTCGACAGCGGCGTCGCCGGCGTCGTCGGCGTCTCTCAGATAAGATTGTGCACGGCGACGGCGACGGCGACGGTAGTGAAAGCGAGAGCACAAATGCGTTGCCTCTACCCCGGCTAGTCACCAGCGCACGCCGTTGGACTTTTACTCGAAAACCGAAGGAAGAGCACCGACGGCGCACGCGTCTCTCCTCCCACGCTCGCGGCCAGTCCCTGGCATAGTTACCCAGGTTGCCGTTGGGAAGCTTCGATTGACGCTGAGAGCGGAACTTTACTCACTTCAAGTAGCAAAAATAGTACGCGGCCTGCCTCTTGCGCGCCGCGCGCCAATTCTCCCGATATCCGGTTAATCACCTACCAAAGCTCTCTCTTCAAAGAGAGCGCGTTCTCGCTCGCTGGTTCTTCTCCTCAAATTTCTAAATTCCCACGAGGAAGTTCGTTCGCCCGGCCCCGTCCAATTGCTCCACGGCCCTCTCTGCCCCTCGACCCATAAATTTAATCAACGACCATTCCAAGACACGACCCGGACAAAGAAGATGCTGAAGGGGGATTACATCACGCATCCGTGTAGACGATGCTTTTCGCACTTGATGGTCGAATATCTCGGGATCGTCGTATTATATTAATGGTGGTTGACGCGCACCTAGATTTATGAAAACAATTAAAGAGACGCCCACACTGGAAATTTGCTGGCGAAGACGAGATTTTCACTGCAAACGGCAGCGACGTCTTTGTAATCGCTTTATTCGTAAAATATTTCGGTATTGGAGACAAGCAGCTGATGACAACCGCGACGCATCCGACAAAGCCTCTCTTATTGCCTAAGCCGTCGAAGCGACGATAATGGGGTGGTTTTTTCTTTTTCACCGGCTCCGACACATACGACCTATTTGCGGTCATCATCGTCGTCTTTATCGTTATCATCATCGTCATCGTTGTCGTCGTCGTTGTCGTCGTCGTTGTCGTCGTCGTGTCGTGATCGTTGTCTTTATCGTTATCATCATCGTCATCGTCGTCTTTATCGTTATCATCATCGTCATCGTTGTCGTCGTCGTTGTCGTCGTCGTGTCGTGATCGTTGTCTTTATCGTTATCATCATCGTCATCGTTGTCGTCGTCGTTGTCGTCGTCGTGTCGTGATCGTTGTCTTTATCGTTATCATCATCGTCATCGTTGTCGTCGTCGTTGTCGTCGTCGTGTCGTGATCGTTGTCTTTATCGTTATCATCATCGTCATCGTTGTCGTCGTCGTTGTCGTCGTCGTGTCGTGATCGTTGTCTTTATCGTTATCATCATCGTCATCGTTGTCGTCGTCGTTGTCGTCGTCGTGTCGTGATCGTTGTCTTTATCGTTATCATCATCGTCATCGTTGTCGTCGTCGTTGTCGTCGTCGTGTCGTGATCGTTGTCTTTATCGTTATCATCATCGTCATCGTTGTCGTCGTCGTTGTCGTCGTCGTGTCGTGATCGTTGTCTTTATCGTTATCATCATCGTCATCGTTGTCGTCGTCGTCGTCGTCGTCGTCGTCGTCGTCGTCGTCGTCGTCGTTATCATTCTCATCATCATCGTCGTCATTGTTATCGTTATCTTCATCCTTATCGCCCTCGTCATCGTCATCATTGTACAGTGGAGAAAGTTTGACTGCTCGGCCGTGAGTTTATGACTCCCAAAGAGTGCACGCATTCTATCTTGCTATTTTAAAAACCTATTTTAAAAATCTACCCGCTTCGTTGGTAATTGCATGGAAAATAACGCGGAGTCCCCCATCTGAACAAAGTGCCGTACGTTGATGTAACTTTTGCGCGAATGCGCGGGTCCGACGAGTCGCTCGGCACTCGACTCGATTCGGTTCAACGCACTCGGAAGTTTCATCCTGGCGCAATCGGCTGGACTCGAAAAATGCAATTGTCGCGCAACACTATTTTACTTTCGACTAAAAGGATTACAATGTGTCGCGCTTCGTATTCGCCTAGACGATTTCTTCACATTGAAAGAGATGGTGATGAACCTTTGGTTGTTGAGCGTAGGAGGCGGTTTCGTAGCCGTATCGATTCCTCCTCCCCCTCCTTCTCCTTCTCCTATTACTCTTACTCTCCCCGCGATCCGCAATGACTAACTGTCAATTTAACGCTAGTGAGAATGGACACTCTTGTGCCCCCTGGGAGAGTAAGGCTCGAGCGTCATAACGTTGAAGCGTCGAAGTGTTGGAGCGAGGGGAACAACGCCGGCGTTTTTATCATTATAATTTGTGCACCCGCTGCCCCTGTTATAAAATCACTTAATTACTCGAGCGAGCGACCAACAACAGTCGGAATATTGTCCGAGTGGCTGATCTCTCGAAAGGCGCGCGTCGCCTCCAAAGCTCTCGACGTCAATTGCGTATGGACAAGGCCATTAGGAGAAAAAAGTGCGCACAATGCTCGACGAGGATTATTATCAGTGGGACGAGCTGCACGCTCGAGCGTTTTATAGTTCGCTCGCCCTGCTACCGAGCGATTCGTCGGATAATGGAGGAGAAAAGGAAGAAGCCAGCCGGATAATGCGGGTCCGCAGTCGTCGAGGAGAGGGGCCGGAAGGTAGAGGGAGACGAACAAAGATCGGCCATATGCCGGACTGCAGACAATGACTGGCTGGCTCTTCGCTGAAATAAGAATCGCGCGGAGGTGGAAGTAGAGGTGGAGGCGGCGGTGGTGGTGGTGGTGGTGATGGTGATGGTGGTGGTGGTGGTG
>NW_011948423.1:5020713-5029113 GCF_000503995.2 Ceratosolen solmsi marchali
ACGACGACGACGACGACGACGACGACGGTTGTGGCGGCGGTGGCGGCAAAAAGGGTCGTCGGTCTCCCTTGGCCAGTGCTGTGCATGCATGTGCACGCGAGTGAACTCGCCCTTGGCCCAGCCAGCCAGCAACAGTGCCTGCAGCTCGTCTTTCTAATAGCCTTGTATCCCCTCCTGCCGCTCTCTCTCTCTCTCTCTCTCTCTCTCTCTCTCTCGCTGCGTATCGAACGCGAGTCTCTTGCCTGACTCCGGCGCCTCACCAGAGCTTTATTCCGCAGCTTTCCGACGAGTAATCGACAACTTTTCCCACTATTGTCGCTATGATTTCACCCTTGTTTATCCTTATAGCGCCATAGTCTCCATTGTATGGCTTTTTGATTAATATTTTGCATCCTCGCCGTTGACAGAATTTGCTTATACCATCCCATCGTGGAGTTTCAATTGTGGACTTTCTAGCCAACGCCGTTTCATAATGAATCTTTATTCAACAAACCCCGCAATATCGTTTCGTGTGTCAGGGGCCAAAACCTAATTGTCCATATCATAATTAAATTGGTTTACTTAATAACTTTCCTATAATGCCTATATCCAGTTAATGTTGCCGTAAGCCGAGCGTCTATTTAAAACGTTATAAGAAGCACGATGTTATAATCTTAAATTTACGCGTCACCTCGGAATAAAGAGAGAAAAAAAAAAATAAAATAAAAGAAAAACCTTGGTATACTCTATCGCGTCGAGTCTAAGAGTTTATCGAAGCATTATTTATAGAACTTTTAAGCCTCTAGTCAAGTACTCGATGAAATGTGGCACATTCTTTGCTGAAATATAAATTAGTGCAGTGCGGTTATTGCACGTACATTCAAAAATTTTTTCGCTCGGACAAAATTCATGCAGAAGGAGGTCGATCTTATATAAGACTTTCCAAGTGTTATAAAAAAAAAAACCGTTTATTATGAACAAATGGTGACGCAGCTTGTAACTAAAATAATAACAACAACTATTACATTAAAAATAATGATAAGAGGAAGGAGGATAATAATGATAAGGAGAAGGAGGAGGAGGAGGTGAAGGAGAAGGGGCAAGAGAAGGAGGAAGAACAATGATAATGATAATTATAGCGATAATAGCAACGACAACGATGACCATGACGATAATAATGATAAAGATGACAATATCCAAATTCAATACTTTGGATATTAATTTGAGCCAATTTACATTAGTATCATATAACATTGAAAATGCGTTTTCATTAATGACATTACTAAGACTCACACTCAATGTTCAATCAAATAGCCCGTGCATGCTATTGTGGAAGGCTAAAAGTATGAAAAAGTAATAACTAGACTGGTGCGAGAAGCAGAGAAGTTCAACATTGGAAAATCATTACGTTGCTAGGTAGGAAACTGGATAAATTTCCTCATAGCGATTTTAATCTCTTTGCTATTTTAAGCGTAAAAATTGTCGGAGCACGTCCTATCCTCCGTCTACTTCGAACATTCCCAACAATCGCCTCTGTCTCGAATTCAAGCGCCGTTCCTCTCTCTCTCTCTCTCTCTCTCTCTCTCTCTCTCTGTGGTGTGGCCCGTGGTGTGGTCGGTCCGTCGGTCGGTCGGTCGGTCGGTCGGTCGGTCGGTTGGGCGAGCCAGACGAACGAGCGGGCGTATTCTTCATTTTCGCCTATCCGCGGGCGAGCGAGCAAACGTCGTCGCCCGCTACTTGGTTTTATTCCTCGTCTCACCCTCGACGTACGTAATGCAGGCCGTAGAGTACAGCGCCTATTCGAGAACGACTCCCGAGGCTTATTGTATTCATTTTTGCCCCGTTGCGCGCCGTGAAAAACGAGCACGACGAGCGGCTGCGTGCACGCTCCCCTGGAAATACGCTTTTCTCCGTGTTTTTTCTCGCGGGGGTTGTCGGGGAGTGGCGGCGGCGGCGGCGGCGGCGGCGATGGCAGCGACGGGGCGACGAGGGGAACGGGAGGGTCGAGGCTCTTTGTGGTTGCGACTCGTTTGGCTTTGAGCTGCACAGCGGCTTATCGCGGCTTTTTGTGCATTGCACTAGTGGCAGTCGCAGGCTTTATCGTAACGTAAGAACGTGCATTCGAGTCTTCTGGCCCAAGTGGCCGTTGTCACGCTTCCATTATCTTATGGCGATTTAATAACGCTGTAACGGAAAGTATAGGTAAGCGACGACGTCTGCACGATAGCAACGAATTCGTTGAGGGGCATCCGATCGTTATTCGTACCGTTCGCTAACCTTCCTCGTATTTATTTGCGAGTGCGTGCGTGCGTGCGTGCGTGCGTGCGTGCGTGCGTATGTGCGTTTGTGCGTATGCGCGTAACGCGCGTGCATCGCAACCGCAAAGCGACGTTGTATTACCGTAGACTCGGGCAAAATAAACTTTTAATTTCTGTATTCGCGAGGTGGTATTTGAATTTCAATCGAAACACCGCTTGCCAGCTATTATTTACGTTATATCTTATTAAGATGGACCTTTGAAGGAAGGTCCGTGAATTTTTATATTTGCCAATGCACTCTGGGAGAAAGTTGCACAGATTTATTTGCCTTTGGATAAAATAGAGCGCGGACTTAAAAAATAAACAGAATATAAAGATGTCAGCTCCAGTTACGTTGGGAAAAGTGCGTGTACGTAAAGCGGAGCGTGCGGGACGGGGCATTGAGATTTAATGTTATCGCCTTCGAGAGCAGCTGATACGCTAAAATGTAAGTGCAATAAAATGAAATGAAAGGATAAAGGACGGGCGGATGTGTGAAACACAGAAAGAATTGATGGATATAATCGTCCGAGTAAAAGGGTGGGTGGCTCAATAGGACATTTCATTCACGTTGAATATAATCATAGCCGCTACATTACAGTAAAAACGGCCGTGGATAAAACGTGGTGCGGGGAGGGTGGGGCGGTAGGGGTGGGGGCAACGCGGCACCCGAGTTTTGTCCCTCGCATCTGCCGACCGCTCGCCACGTTGCTGCGGGAGAAAACTTGCCTGCCTCCGACAAATCCGACAGTTTGTCTCGACAGGGATCTCGTTGGGGACGACACCGTCACGGGGAATAGAAAAGGAGTAAAGGGAACGGGAGAGATGAAGAAAAGAGCCAGGCTACATGAGATGTACCTTTTTATTTCATCCGCCACCCACGATGCTCACCAACTCCAAAATACACACCCACCCACTGACGACCTGGACTGGCTACATTTTTTCTTTGAAAGCGCACTTTTCTCCCGACATTTTCATCTTTCACGGGACACACGGATGCGAGGTCGCGTCTAGTGTGGCCCCGAGACAAAAACCCAGCGTAACACAAAACAGCGTTACGTTCGGCTGATTTTACACGCGCTTTTTCGACCGGGGCCTTTAAACCCGGGGCTCTCAACCCCTTCTTCGTTCGCGCTTTAACAGCTGGCTCGTGGATTCTTATCGCCAATCCCCGTGCACCCGCGGATACTCCTAAGCCGCCTCCATCTCGCTTACTCGCAAGGCAATTAGAAAGTGGATTTTGCGAGTCTTGAGCATGGAATTGGCCCTAAGTTAGGACGAGCGAGGTGCGAGGTATCGCGGAGGTCTATACGAGCCTCCAAAGCACGGGTATGTGTCGGGGAATTAGCAAAACATAAAATTGCCAATCGGTGATTTATGGTTAGACGCGTCATTCGCTCGCGTCTGATAGACTACATCGACCCACTAGTACAGTTCGCTCGTCTTTCCTAGGAATAAATATTAACCCCGTAACATGGGCATTGTCCGCGCGAGCATTGACGCAGCCGAAGTCCGGGAAATGGAGGTTAACGATAAGCCCGCTCCTGACAGCCCTAATAAAGTCCACGAATTTAAGAGTCACGAGCGCGTCGACGGCCCTGGAAGTAAATCACGCGTATGTGAAAACCCCGAGACCGCGTTCACGCTCGTCCTTATGTCCGCCTGTTTGGAGAGGGGAGATATGTGCGTGTGCGTGCGTGAGCGCGTGTGTAAAACGAGTTCCTCGATAGCATGTGGCCAAGAAGAAGAAGAAGAAGAAGAGAGGACAGGAGGGCGTGCATGCTTGCTTGCTTGCTTGCTTGTTTGCTTGCTTGCTTCATAGGAGAGAAGCCCCGCATGTCTCCGCTATAATGGTTTCTAATTTGAAAGACCTTTCTCCGAAATTAGAAAGTGATCTTTCTCTTTTCGGAACATTCGTTTACAGCCCGCCCGCGAGAGAATACGAACGAATGGATCTCGTTGCCCCAAACTTAACTTTACGTATACGCCATTTTCCACTTTAACGCATCAATGTCTTTGTTTTTTCTGGGACCTTATCCACTAACCACTAAGTGCGAGGGACTTCTTTCCACGCAATTGCCCTCATGATATCTTAATTAAAAGTCTCGCTTGTTGGCCAAAGACCAATAGAGCGGGGCTCGCCGAAGTAGGGGAATACCTCGCTCGTTCTTGTCCTCCCGCTCGTTGTCGTGCGCGAACACGATTAATAAGGCCAATTAGACGCGGCTTTAATAAATGTCTCTCTTGGCGCAGCGGTGGCCAAAGTGGCCGAGAAAAGACGCGCAATGGTTCGACGAATGTCGCCCCATGGCAGGCAGCCTCCCTTCATCTGGCCACGACCGTTGCTGTGCCCTCTTGCTTGAGCTTGCAAGCCGATAATCGAGCGAATTCAGCTTCGCTTCTCATCCTGCGTTGCGCAATGCGCAACGCGTACGGCTGCGCCGCTGCCCCCGACATTCTCAATAAGCGACGAATGAAGGCCGCGCACGACGAGCCTCGCCGAAACCCTTCTGGAGAATCAAGAGAGGATCCTAAAATCCGTCCACTTACAGCCACTCTTCATTTTTCTCTTGGGTTGACCTTATAGTGGCTACCGTTGCTGCTCCTGCCGCTACTGCCGCTGCTCCTTCTCCTCCCCTCCTCCCTCGCCCATTCCTCCACCTCGTCCTCTTTCTCTTCCTCCATCTCTCCCTTCTCCACCTCCGCCACCTCCGCCTCCTCCTCCTCCTCCTCCTCATTGCCCCTCGACAACCTTTCTCTTCCTTTTCCCCCTTTTTCCGTTGCTGCTTCTGCTGCTGCCGCTACTACTGCTACTACTGCTACTACTGCTACTACTGCTACTACTGCTACTACTACTACTACTACTACTACTACTACTACTACTACTACTACTACTACTACTACTACTACTCCTACTACTACCACTGCTACTGCTACTAATCTTACTAATACCACTACTACTGCTACTACCACCACTACCAGGCCGGCCAACCATTTCGCTGCAACTACGCTCCTTCGAATCCTACAAAATAATCTGCCGCTTCATCGTTGCTAATGTCCGAATAAAAATATTCTAATCATTTAATCGCTTCGCTTTTGGCTATTCGTCTACTTTATGCCAAACTCACCGACATGTTAATAGCTCGTTGCATTTATTAGTTGGATTATGTCAAGTGGGTACTGATTGACAATGAGACTTGGTTAAAAATTCGGATATTACTGCTGTTGATTATATGCAATTTAGTTTATTATTTTATAAATATATTAAGAGCCATTTGGTCATTTGGTAATTCATATTATGTTGCGAAGCGATATAAATGCTATATTAAGATTACCAAGAAAAAGTTAATTATATGATTATGTAGGATAAATTGATGCCGTGCAGAAATTTAATTATCCGTGTTTCGAGTACTTTGCTAAAGTAATTTTTATTCTCTTAATACGGTACAGGCACACCTTTAATTTTTAATTTTTTTCTTTTCTTTTCATTTCTTTTCTTTTCTTTTCATTAATTTTATTTCATTTTCTTTTTTTTATCTTTTCATTTTGCTTCTGTTAATCATATTTGCATATTGTCGAATTATTTGGAGAATAATCTGACCCAAATATGAAACGATACGAATAATACAAGAAATTGCAAGACATGCGTATTAGAAAGTAAGAAGGGTATATTTTATTACACTTTCGCGGCTTGTGTAAGCAGCGACTCTAAAAAGGACAGCCTGATATTTATTTATTTAAAGTGTTGTTGACTTTGACTTGCGATAAAGAGGCAACGGCTTAAGGAATATTTAGGCAAAAATTGCGCAGGTGTAATGAAACTTTCGTCCACATTAATAAGCGATAGCAGCTTCAAATCCACATAAGTTCTCGCGCTAAGTAAGAATTCCGGTTATTATAATAAAGTTTATCTTAAAATAAAGTCATTTACAATATCAATTATAAATTCCGTGCAATTTGATCCTTATTCTCGAGCCCTATTTTCCAGCGCATAAATTAATAAAGATAACACGAGTCGTCCGCGCTCATTTGCATACATACATACATCACAAATCTTACATTAAAATGATCAGTCAGTCAATAATTTCTCGAACGAACGTCTCGATTAAATTGTCAATGCTCGATTGCGCAATAATAATACAATCTCACTATTCGGTTTAGAAAATTGCTCTCGGCCCAAGTACAGTATCGACGATAATAAACAATTGCTTTAAAACTAAGTGATTTAAAGTCGAAACTCAAGTATTTGCTCACCTGTAATTCCTTTGCGGCCTCTCGTCATTAGCAATACTCTGTTAAAACGAAAGTACAGGATAACGTGACCATTGACATAGTAAAAATTTCGAGCGGTAAAATATAATGAGCGAATTGAAGTCAAAGGAGAGCCCTTTATGTGATTCGTCGTCGGCCGGGTTGGGTCGGGACGAGCCGAGCCTCCTTCCCGATTCACTTCCTCGAAAGAGGGGCACTTTCTTCTTTTTAGCCCGACGCACTTTCTACTTTGTTTCCTCTTCAGACCTTTGTCTTTTCGTTCCGTTTTAAGGTACCCCCTCCCTTCCCGTTCGCTAACCACGTGCCAGCACAAGGACCTAAATAAGCATAGAAATGACTCCAAAGCCCGAAGATGACGCGGTGCTGACCTCGAAACCGTCGTAAGACGGTTCCTCTCGCCTTTTCATGTCATAAAATGCCCTCAACGCGGTAGTGATCTTTTTAAACGGATATACCGGACAGATAACGTGCACTCGCCTACGGCCTTGAGGAAAAAGTTTTTCATTTCAGTTGAACTCCGCTCCCGCGTTGAATTGGAAAAGAATTAAATGTATGAACGGTACATTGTATTCCAGGTCATTCTTGAGGAGGCATTCTTCCGCGGCTTTTTTTATTTTTCATTTTTTTTTTTTTATCTTTTATTTTGTTTTTTTTCTTTTATTTCATCGCTTAGTTTTTATAATACACTCAGAACGAAATATCTTTAGCACATATAAAAAAATAAATAATAACAATAATAATAATAATATAAACAATGCTTCGATAAACTATAGGACGAAGCGTTTATTATTATTATTTTCCTTTTTTTCATCAAACACCGAATCTTAACACGTCTTATGTACGAGTGTGGGTAAAGAAATTAGCGAAAGCATGCTAATTATAATTATAGCGCTTGTATGCCGAGACACGATTTACACTGTATATTCTTTCTTAACCATATTGTCTGATTGATTGACGAAAATTTATATGATTATACAATTTTATATGTTTATAGACTCATTGTATGAAAATGGATTGAAATATGCTCGATACTACTACTTAGATATTAAGTCAAACGAGAGCTTACGGAAGAGAAAATCGGTGAAACGAAAGTTTGTAAAATATAAAAAAAAAAAAGAAAAAGACAAAAAAAAGTATAAATACTAACTCGGTGTGAAGTTAGTTAATCTATAATGAAATATTGTTTTCGAAATAAATTGTCGAATTCGTCGTATTAACTTTCTTCCTGTAGTCAATTATGTGTAAATGCCTTTCGGTACGGGAAATCTTTAAAGCTATTCAATATATCCATAGACTTAGCCAACGCGATTTCTATGCTCAGCGGTTTACTCGCGACCTTTGTCTAGTTGCCTAGTACTGCTGAGACAACGAATTTTACATTTCAACTCGACTATCCTGATTTTCAACATATTAAAATCAATACTTAATTAAAATAGTAATTTAATCTCATCGACGAGCAGAGGAATGATCGATGTAAGTGGATCGCTTGCTACTTACACTCTAAACGTTACATTTTAAGAAGTAACGCTCGAAATACACAGTAACAATCATGAAAGACGATAAAAACTACTTAATAAACCATAAATATAATACTTTGTACATCGAGGAAAAGAAAATAAATTCGATAATAAGATATGTGCAGAGGCAGATGAAGGCAAAAGCAGAGTGGTAAACGGAAAAGGCTTTATACGTCAAGCTGTTCGACATATCGAAAAAAGCTTCTCGGATAAAAGGCCGACCCGACTCCCAGCGATAAGGCGATAATGCTCGTTTATTATTATCTCGCTCTCTCGCCTCGCTACCCCCCCCCCTCCCCTCCCCCCCCCCCCCCCCCCCCCCCCCCCCCCCCCCC
>NW_011948423.1:5029261-5045290 GCF_000503995.2 Ceratosolen solmsi marchali
CACCCCCTACCCCTTCCCCCCTGCCCCCATCCCTCCCCAAACCGCTCTCTCGTTCACTTGTACACACGGGTATACGTGCTTTCGGCAATGCCGCTTAAAAACGGAGGTTCGTGTGCCGAGTTCCGAGGTACGGAAATGTGGAGTAAAACTTAACGTGACGCTTGGAGCGTCTCGCTCTTGCTTATGCCGTCGCGGTGGCACAATGGAGGCTCGAAAAACGAGGCAAAGTGAGGTGAAGAGAGCTGACCTACTGTCACAAGTGGCTCAGGGCCGTCCCTGTCCAAATCGTTCGCTCGCTCGCTCGTTCGCTCGTTTAAACGCTCCTTCCTTTACGTTCTCTCCTCGCGAGTCGTTCAGCTGCGCGCGCGCGCGAGCGAGAGAAAGAGAGTGAGAGGCAAGAAGGCCAAAATGTCTATGGTTTATATGTCGCCCGCTATGGGAATATGTTATTCTGTTCTTAATACCTCCTCACTATATATCTCTCTCTCTCTCTCTCTCTCTATCTATCTATCTATCTATCTATCTATCTATCTATCTCTATCCCTCTTCCTCCACCACCGTCATCGCCACCCCCCCCCCTCGTCTCTCGCTCTCTTATCTTCTAAGCTACTACCCGCTAGTCTCTGTTAGACACCGAATCTAGGTAAAGTATTCCGAGTTCGAAAGTTGACTTCTTTTCTCCTTCACCACTTTTAAATATTTACATCTGTGAAATTGCTGCCCAAGCATTTAATTACGCCACCACCACACATTGCCGTAAAGTAGAAAAAGTAAACAATCAAGTCAATTTCGCGGTCTTTAATCAATAAGTCGTTGGGCCTATTAAGATTAATAGAATATTTGGCTCGCAAAGAGCGATCATTCATGCGAATAAAATAGATAAAGCGCAATAACTTTATCGGCCATCCAGTGATACGAAGACTGTTCCCACTTTAATAGGATACATCAAATTTTGCACATTTACAAACATGTTATAGACTATTATGTTATTTCATTATGTGTATCTTATCTGACGAAGACAGCCAACTGCACTAAACAACGGAGCATCGTTGATCTCTTTAGGTGCTTTATCAATTAAATTCGTCTCATCTAAACTATGAAAACGCCTGCTTTATTCGTCCGCTTGCAAAAAGAACTTTTATCGGCTTCACCTTTTCCAAACACCTCGTATATTTCTTGCGCATTTACTGGGCTATACATTTATCATAAAGAATGTAATAATTATGTTATTAATACGATATGGCATATCGACATTTAAGCCTTGTTCCATACTCCAAAGATTTAATTGCAAATCCATAAAGGTAATATATTATTGCTTAACGGAGCAATTTAAAAATCAAATCTATTCTGTAATAAAATATAAAATCAATAATAATGGTAATATAAAAATTTACCATTTTTTTTAAATTTATTATTTCTCCATGTTGTACACTCAGACCTATGTAAGACTAATCTAAAGAAAGTAAAAATATTTCACGTTATATAATATTTTCTTAGAATGATTAAACTCGAAAAAATTGATATGAATTAGAATTTTTTTATTAAAAAATGGATAAGTTGTTGTCGTTGTCGTTGTCGTTGTCGTTGTCGTTGTTATTGTTGTTCGAGAATTATTTTAAAGTAATAATTTGATAAGTAAATATTTGAGTAACTTTGTGTTTGAATAACTCAAAAGATACATTGACAAAATGAACATAAGTATCTTTAAGTAAGACTGAACATTCAAAAATATATTTTAAATATATAATATATATTATAAATTTTTCCGTACAATATGTCGTATAAACCTTCTTTTTTTTTTATCAGAAATACTTAATAAATTTATCAATATTTATGCTCACGCGATATCTACTAAATATTAAAGTGAAAATATCGTAAATATTACGTTTATAATGTTTATTTACTCCATTAAACCATATTTTTTTCTATTATAATATTATTTATTAATATTAGGCAATCGAGCGCTATTATTAGAACGTAGGAATTGGTGAATAAATTATACAGAAGGTGATACGTGATATTTAATAAATGTTCTTACTATTTCTGGTGCGTTTAACTACTATCACTTTCTATATTACCAGACGCCCACATTACTTTACTGTTGCTGAGAGTGAAAATCAATGGGTTGAATAAACTGATGTGATGAAACTTTCAAATTGCCACTTTTCTGACTTTTGCACCCCATTCGTCTCACAATTTTTACTCAGCCGGTTGCTCGAAAGGTGAAAATCTCTCAACCGGTATCCTCACTTTCTATCCGGACTGTCGGCACAGACTTTTCATACTTTTTTCTTCTTCTCCCCATTGGTTGAATGCACGATCCAAGCCTCACATTGCCTTAAGCAGTCAATATAAATGCGAAGCAATTTTATTTTTTAAAACAATCTTTATTGCCAACATTTGGCCTTATTACTCACTCTGCGCTTTAATTTGTTTCAGGCGCTGGCATTTTGCGTGGACATACTTTCGTAAATGAATTATGTTTACAAGTAAGTTACAATCACTTATGAAATGCGATAATATTTAATTTTATATAATGTAATAATGTAATTATTTGATGTAAAATTAACCGATTCGCTGACAATGTTTTATAATGAAATGTCGGTCACTCATTACATCACGAGCAAAGAATACGTAACTGTTACGGACGTCAATAAAATTATTCGGTTTTCATATTTATCGCTGCAAATCCTTTTTGTAGCCATCAGGTCAAGACGATGAATTAAACGCGCGAAACCTTATAACTTTTCATTAGATTCTCAGCTTGGAACTTGCTTCGACTCTTGAGAATATACGAATTAGCTCTATTGCGAGTGTGTGACACTAACATTGCTTGCCCTCGGTTATGTAAAGGTAGCCAACCGCGACCGTTCTTTAACTGATTGTATGCTTATGCATTTTTAAAGTAGGAAACTTATCTACTGTGAAGCTTCTTTGCGAAGGTCTCACATCAATAAATGTCACGCTGATAAAAATCGAGCTCTCGACTTCCGCATTTATATGCGAGACAATAGAATTACAAAAGTTAAAAAAATATGTTAAATTTTGAACTCCATATTCTGATTAACCTACTTTTCATAATACTAGTAATTCGTTGTGCTGCAATTACTTTGTGAACACATAACAACCTGAATCAAACGTAAATGTTTATTTTGTTAGCTCAAGCTTATTGCAGCAAATGTACTTAGATATATTCTACCAAGTTACTTTAGCGTACGAACTCACAATTAAAAATAGAGATGTGTGTGTATATATATATGTAGAACAATTATAAATTTGTATATATTAAAATTTTCAATTATTTAAATATTAGAATTATGGCAGTATATAATGTGATATTTGTAAAACCATTAACAAAATTACCATTATTTATTTGTATAATAATATTGTTACTCAATGTGAATTTATATTTATTATTAGCCATTGAATATATTTCGTTTATTAATGTAACGTTTATAAGTCACGGTGAAGACTTGTTTTATTAAAAAATAACAATAAACTTGCGATGGCTATTTTATGTTTTATATGTCGGATTACATTATTAAGAGAAACAATTTAAATAATCTAGTTTTCTAATTTAATTTCCTCTAATGCTTCTTTTACTTAATCTTATATATGTAATTGTAATTGTAAGTATTTAATTGCATAAAGTATAATATAAGTAAAAAGGGGAGAGAAAACAAAAGAACGTTTAATCTCGTGTTCACGCTATATTTTACATTATTTTTCAAATTTTGTAAATACCTTATGTTTGATGACGGTATGAATCAATTATTCATTTATTACGAATCAAACAAACATTCAATGAAACTCATAAACTTTTATTCATAATTGTATTCGTAATTGTAAATTTTTTAAACAAAATGATATTATTGTTGTTGTTTTTGTTTTATTTTAATAATTACATATTTAATTAGAGCTTTTATATTGAGATTATAAAAAGCATCGCAATCATTAAATTAGAATGTCATATTTGACCTTTGAGAAAATATCGTATTTACCGTCGCAGTTGAGTGAATTTTAATTGTATAACATGAGTTTAAAGCAATCGTGCTAATGAAAAAATATGTAAAAAGCTGTTCGCCCATGTAACGCCGAGAAAATGAAACGAAGTTCCGTAGCTTAAATATTTCGTTGATTACGTAACAAAGGAAAGAGTACGTACGCTACTTACTTTTCCTTCCAACATCGATCTGGAAAAGTAAACGAAGCACGTAAAATCTCATTACTGACTACCGTAATGTCCGCTCCCAATGACAACTACTCAACAATACTATAATGCACGTCTACTTTGCTCGTTAACATCCCAGAAAAAAAGCATTATAAATTACTTTGATTTACAAGAAACAATCGGCTCGCACTCTCCCAGCAGAGCCGTAACAGTTTCCTCCTGCAAGCGCTCGCTTAAAATCTGGCTCGGATGACCTTGGCTTGGAGATTACGGAGCTCGCGATAGTGTGTCAATTATTAATAAACTTACGAGTTAATGAAAGTTTCATTGGTGCGCGCAAGCTGTGAGTCGCTGGGTTTTCGGATAAGGCTCTCGAGGAAGGGGAGACCGGCGTCCCGGGAGGCGGAGTCGCCACCCGACGATGATAAAGTCGCTCGATAAACCGCGACCTTTTTGTTATCTCGCGTACTCGCTCGCGGCTCCACCGAAATATTAACCGTCGCGCGCTGCCGAATTCCTCGACGGTGGCAACGATGGCAGCCTAAACGAAACTCGCTCCGACGCCGACGACCTTGGCTAATCTTCGCTCTCTTCGATTCACTCGCCTCTCGCTCTCTTCGTCCTCTTCGTTCTGGCTCCTCAAACTCCGACGACATCTATTCTCGCAGGCACACGTGCAGCTGAGCGAACCATCGAGCCTAAGAGTAAGCGAGAGCGAAAGAACGTGCGAGTGAAAGGGAGCGAGCAGAGCGTCTGTAGTACGGCGAGTTGGTTAGGAGAGGCGGTTGGCTGGGCTGGGGTGGGGTGGGGTAGGGTGGTGTGTGGCCTGGAGGGGGGATAGCGGGGAGGGGCAATATGTTAAGTAGAATCTGGTTTGGGCAGAAACGCCTAAGAAGCCAATGAATTCTCTATCCTTGCCGCACTTAATATTACTGGATTAATCGAATGTTAAGCATTTGTTAAGATAAGCGACTTTTCATTTATACGTGGATTCGCAAACGTGTAAGCGATTTCTAAATTGTTTTGAGTATCGACGCTCCCAAATCTAGATCAACTTATCAACTTTGAACGCGATCATCCATCTCTTGGAGCTCAAATGTATTTGCCGCACTTCATGCTTTTCAATTTAATAAGTAAATGTACTTTACATAAATAGTCACCTGTTGCTTATATGATATGATATGATATGATATATATATATATATATATATATATATAATGCTTTGTACAAATTCTTAAAACGGTGACACCTCACAATTACCACACGCTCATTAATTATAGCACAGGCAACGAATGTGCTTTGTCAGTATTTTATAGGGACAATCAAGCGAAAATGTACTTGATTGACATTGGTCACTAATCACTGTCCTACAAACATTATCAGCCTTGCGCGTGTGAATAAGTATCGCGAAGAAAAAGCTGAACTTATCGAGTTAATGTTTGCATACGTAGTTGCACATTTCGTGGGCTCAACCATGATTATCATAACCAGTAAAGCAGTACAAAGTTCGCTTCGACATAACTATCTCGTTATGTGAACACAGAGTTTCAGAAATCTTCTTACAAAACTTTAATTACATAAAAACACGCTCCTCGGGAGTACCTCACCTTCAGCTATGATTATACATTTTTTAAAACTTTATTGAATAATAAAGTTTATTGTCAAAGCATGCCTATTAAAAGCATATTTTGTATGAATACTTGGAAAATTGGAAAGACTATTATAAGTTTTAACGGGATTTCGTTAACTTTTCAAAAGTGTCAACCGTATGAAATGCAATTAAAGTACAATATATTAAATTTGTAACCACATCCACACCGAAGTTTATAAATAATAGAACGTATAATAGAGAGCGGGAAAACTTGGCGAGTTACGTAACGAGCTATGAAATGATAAAAAATTATAGTGTTTTATCAATCTAGTGAATTTCAATTTGTTTCAATGTTTTATGTAATTTGAACATTATAATTGACTCGGTTAAACTTCATTATACAAAGCCGTGCGAGACATTTATTTATTATTGTTGTGCGTGTCATTTTTCACTTGACTCGCGAAAGCAGTGGGGGTCGTTTGAAGGGTAGCGAAACAAATACGGATTAAATAAAATCATGAAGTAAATATGAAGTTTTAAAGTAATAAAAGTGCATGGTGATGAAGACATTTTATGGTAGACAAATTATTGTCAGCATTAATTGCTTAATGAAACTCGGATAAATTAGATATTTGGCTCGTAATTCTCAATTCGGAAATTAATTCGACTTCGCAATGAGATTAAAATTATGAATAATAGTTGATTTTAAATTATAGCCGAAAGATTATTTAAATATGATACAAATGATTTTCATTTATCGTAATTACTGATATAATGTTTTTTCTTATTTTATTTCCGTTACTTATAAAATAAAAAATATAAATAAAAGTGATTATGATAAAACGGTTATTTAATACACTTTTTGTACTTGAGTAAAATACTATTTACACGCAATATTAACAAATTTGACATTCGATTTTTGCTTCAGAATTATCAGATGAAAATTTTTCTTTACACATTCGCATTAAAAAAAAAAAATTATTTTTTTTTCTTTTTTTAAATTTTAAATGCAGTGGCCCACCGAGTTACAACTGATTTTATTGCTTTTATTAAATGACCAAGTTCATCGTTTTGTGAAAATTGAGAAAATAGGGTTCAAGATAAGTGGAATATCCCTCTATAATGTAACAAGCGTGTCGCTCCATTTGAGAAACCCTTTCGAAGTAAGCCACGGGAAATGTTTTCCAACATATAGAAACTCGAACACGCGTATAGCCAAATTCGTTTCTCTAATGTAGGACAGAGAAAAAACAAATATTAGGTACAAATAACAAAAAAAAAAAAAAAAAAAAAAAAAAAAAAAAAAGAAAGAAAGAAAGAAAGAAAGAAAGAATGGCAGAACGAAAGATAGAAGGAGAATGAGAAGAAGAAAAAAACAAATCTCGAGTTTTTCGATACTTTCACATTGAGCATCAATGGAATTATTCAAAGATCCGCATGTAGACACAATATCGAGGGCTTAACGATGCTTTTTCGTGTCCGAGGAGTTGCGAAAAAGTTCCAGGAATTTTTCCGTTTATTTTTCAGCATCTAATGGCCTCCTGAATCCGGTTATTCTCGTTCGACGAAATTCGGGGTAACCGATTTCGAGAGGTGCTCGAGGGGAAGAAGAAATCGACAGTCCCGTTTACAATGCCGCGCGGACCTCATGGGCGAGCACGATGAGCTTTATTTAGACGATGAGGTCGCCTAGGACAAGTAAAACGGGCGCCGAGGACGTGCCGGTACGTCGACTTCGTTCCGCGAGCACGTAACGGCCGCAGGGTGGGGAAGAAGAGACCAAAATGCCGTGATAATAGATCATACGAATGAGCCCACGGTGTGACCCCACTCGTGACCTCGCGTCGTTTCCGGCTCGCTTCCCTATCCCCAATGGAGGCCGAAGCTTTACGTCTATTGGTCACCTAAGAGCGCCCGGACTCCCCGGGTCTGACGTTTTTCTGAAAGCTTGTTCGTTATGGCCATGGCACGTGTCGATTTTAGTATTTATACTCCCGAGCTCTTAATCCATGAGCCGTTGCGAGCTTCAACCGAAAACTCACTCTTATAATATTTCACACAGGCTCTCAAGGATGAGTGGCCTTGAGTTAAAGACATCAGCAGACTTTTAAATTCAACAAATAATGCATGCTCCGAAAATTGTATAAACTCTTGTAAATAGAACACGTATTGTCCAAACCGTTGGTTTACACCGACTTACACAAAATACAATTGTACTCGTCTCTTTTTCGATTTCTCCTCCCGACGTTTAAACGTGTAGAAAATTTTTTAACTTTTATATTAGGCTTTCGTCTTTTTTCGTGTATTTATGCGAACGTGGAGCGCGAAAACATATGATAATGAGTTTTATTCGACAACTATGGAGTCTGCGTATAAGCGTTTGGATGACTAGTCGTAAATAAACGTATTTGATTCGAGCTCGAAATAATTAATTAATGATTCGTGAAAAAAAAGTCATACTCCTATTAAATTAAATAATATTAGTTAGTTGTAGACAGTTATAAAGAGTAATTTTTAATCGACACGAGGATAACGGCATGGCTAAGCTTCGACAAAGGTTGAATTTGAAGATATTTAGAAATTCAATGCTTTCCTTAATCAGAGAACTCGAGAGTTGGAAAGTGCCTACCAAGCGTAGTCACTCGCTTTTATTGTACCTGAAACCGAAACGAAAAATCACATTTTCTCACAATGAGTCTCACAATGACGCAAAACAACAGTTTACACGCTTCGCTTCCCTGGCGAATTTCATACGTTCCATATCGTACGGCACAAGACGCTATCTTTTTCATTTTCTCGAAAAGGAAAACTCGTTGAATCCGTGAGTGTGTCGCGCCGATAAGCACGTAAGCCGCAGGCATAGTTGAGTTATTGATGCGCGACCGATAAAAGTAATACGTCGCTCCTGTTCGAGTAACGACTCTCTCCCTCCTCCTCCTCCTCCTCCTCCTCCTCCTCCTCCCACTTCTTCTTCTTCATCGGCTCTAACTTGGTTAAAGAAAGCGGTGAGGGCGTCAGATCTTTTGGTCAGACGAGCGGAATTACGGTGCTGGCGAAAACTGCCCGCGGACCTCGTGACTTCTTAAGCTCTTAACCCGGATTCCGCAGCATCAGCGATATCCTGATACTCCCCCCCCCCATCTCCCCCCAATCTTTCTTCCGTCTTTTTTACGTTTTACACGAGCTCCTTATTTCAGGGGATCGATAGGTTGACTGAATCGTCGTTTCAGCCAACAAACGCCGCTTCCCAGAGCGTTTAATGCACCCGGAGAAGAGGAACTCCTCGACAACTCGGGAGGATTAAATTCTGCGAGCGCCAAGCTTTTATTGAATCTCAAGGCATTGATGAATATTAATTGAGAACATATCTATGTGGGTTATCTGCGTACAAGCTTTTATTGACTTCATCAAATACTGTTTGAATACGGAATGTACTTCGTGAAGTAATACTCGTGCAAAGTGCGAGCACTGGAGTCTGAGGTCTGCCGTTGTTTCGTTTCTTATCCAACCAAACCCTTGTATTTGAATGACCGTCATTTTTTTTCCACAATTGACTCAATTGTTAAATCAATCGGTGTAATTGTCCTCTTAATGAACATATTTTTCAGAATTTTTACATCTAAATTTATCGGCATCGAGCCTCTGTTTGAATTTCCTCATACAAAATGATCGAATTAATCGTTACTCGGATAATCAAAATTCATGATTCGTTAATCAATTTGGATTTTTGTATAATAAATACGAATCCCATAGTCACCTTTATAGACTAATTAATTTATCCATTATTACCTTTATCGACTCTTCCCTCATACTTTGTATCGCCCGGTTAAGTAAATGCTTGAATAAGGTCCAAACTAAATTACCTTATTTTCTACACTTAAAATTTCCAAATTATTTCCCTGTGATTTGCTCCGTATAATTAGATATCGCATATTCTGAGTATTTGCTATCGTAAGCTGCTTGAATTTAATGTTACTTATTTACATATCTGAACTGCATTGGTAATGTCAAATGTAACCGTAAAATTCGCAATATCTCAGTGATAAATTATTTTGATTATTTTTATGACTCGAAGAAAATGACTCGAGATTTCTCTATGATAAATCACATAATTGATAAAACGATTAACAAATGTAATTATTACGAAACTTTAAGCAACGTCGTTATGCCCGCGTTTATCTATTTATATGTGCGCGTGTGTGCGCGCGTGTGCGCGCGTGTGTGCGCGCGTATTGCATTCGTATTAGAGGATTTGGTGTGTCGTATCAATTTATAAAAGTTTTGCCAGAGTTTTAAAAACAAAAATAATAAAGAAAAAAAGAAAACGCTTGTTAAAACCGAACTTAATCAATGAAATCCTTTGCATTGTATTAATTAAAATAAAGCAGCGCGTGAAATTGAAATTCACATTTACTCGTGGCCGGACATTTTCGTTCGTTTTCCACCGGTATAGCATGAGATTTCCCTCGGGAGAATTTATACTTTTATATCAGAACAAAGAATGGTTAGAATGGACGTATTAAGAGTGGAAAAACTAATTTATTCGTGATATACGTTTACCGAAGGTAAATCATTGCCACTATGGGTTTAAAAATGTCGAGATACCCGCCCTGGCTGGATACATCGGCTATTTTACGAGCAAACAGTTCCCACGTAGATGTATCAACATAGTGCCTTCCTCAAACAAGATAACGACTTTCCCTTTCACTCCAAGTGTAAAAAATACAAACGATCGTCAAGCGAGCCCAATGACTGGGCAGCCCCGGAACTCCTTCCTGCTATCAATCGCGAAATTTGTATTTATAATACGTATAAAGCGATAATAAGCATGCAATGACAATAGTACGCGCATATAGATAAGCGCGGTCGCAAGTGCAGCGTACAGTTGTTACGTTGGTGTGCGTGTTGTCGTGAGTGCAGCGCGCGCGCGTTTGGCGGGTACAGCACAGTGGGGGTGCCGCGCCTCGTCGAGTTAAAGAGAGCCGTTGAGTCGCTGTAACAAGCGACGGAAGTAAAAGGCAGGAAAAAGTAAGTGCGAGAGAACTGTGCTGCAACGAGAGCGCGCGATTGAATTTACCAAGTTGGCGCAGACTCGTAAAGTTACGAGCCCCGGGTGCGCGCGGGCAGCTTGAATTATTACGGCGAGGGGGAGGCCAAATGACGGCCCCGTGGTTCACCGGCCGAATGGCTGTGGCGATGAGGGGCCGGGGGAGCCACATCGATCCAGCCGCAGCTACAGAGGAGGAGCTTCCATGTGGCGAGTTCGAAACTTCCTCGGGGGCCCTTCTTGTCTGCGATCCGCGCGCCCCGGCTAAAACTAAAGAAATGACGGGCCGTCAGGGTGCGTGCCGAAATGAGTATCGCCCGAGGTGCGCCACCCGCGACTTTTTTTGTCCTGTCCGTTTGACGCGCGCCTCCTGCACGCTCTTGCGGACAATTCGCAGCTTTTCGATGTGGCTGAAATTTTCATCCCGACGCAACGGGGACGCTGCTAGCCAGGGGCTAAATTATGATAATGGCTGCCTGATGGATATAATTCTGTCGTCGGGTGCGCGGATCTTATGATTGACGGCTAATGTTGCCACGGAGAATGAGTGCACAGGCGAGCCACGATTCGCTCATGTACCCTGTAATGCTTATCGTATCTCGAGGAGTTTACCATACTCAACTGGTTTTGCGTGAAGCCAAGTGGTCCACCTCCGCTCATCCCACCCTCCCGGCCATCCATCCCGAGCCACCATGAATCGTTTATAGAGTGAGTACTCGTTTTGACAAGCATTTTTCTATCGGCCAGACAGACGGCTCTCTGTTGTAAAAATTTGTATGTCAAATTCACGAGAATCCGCCTTTGAGAGCCGAGAGCATTCGATACTCAATTATTTTATTTGTAAATTATTTATGATAAAAACAGCCGCGACACGCATGGCAGTTTGTTAAAAATACCAATAATTTATGCGGTAGAATGCCAGATTGAAGATTGCGAAGGATCTCGCAATTTATTTTGAAAATTAATTCGCCAGATTTTTATTGAAAATGGTTATTAATAGTCTGCCGGTACCGCGCGAGGATTCAATTTTTAAAAAGACGTTTTTACTATCCGGTAAATTAACGAGGAAAAAGGAAAACGGCGTTGTAATATTATTTGGTCGGTAAAAATGGCGCTGGCATTCTGTTATACATCAATAAGACTTTATCTGCGATTGAAATTTTTATCCCTTAGTATTTTCTCCCAACCTCTCTCTCTCTCTCTCTCTCTCTCTCTCTCTCTCTCTCTTAGGGTGCGATTTCCGATGTTCGATGGGTCGGTGAATGGAACGACACGCGCGGAGCAAGGGATGACGGAAAACGAAGCTAAATAATATTTTTACTTACTTGGAAGCTCGCAAAAGTGATTATTATCCAACAAATAAATCAAGAGCAATCGCTCGTAAGAGTCTGCATGGCATTTACAAGTGAGTAATTGAATTCGAGCTCAATTTATTTTCCTAATAACGAGTGAAAGCAAGACGGGCGCCGATGTTTTGGAAAAATGTAAATTCATACGGCACTTAATAGTCTGCGGTACGAGCGTGAGCCGGGCTCGGCAATCCAGGATTAAAGGCCTCATACGCCGCAATATCCTTTTGCGCGCTCTAATTAACAATTTGAATCGGACGAGAGGAGCAAGCTCTCGCCAACAATCGAAAAATCCGGGCTCAATTATCGCGAGCGTGGCGACGCTAAAGAATCAAAGAAGCTTCCTCGGCGATCGGGCGCGAATCCATTGGCCCTGCATTATTTATGTGCGCGGAAACGCGGTGAAAGAATGGCGGGCAGGGGTGGGGCGAATTCGCGCAATTTGTTTTCTAGAGTGCCGGGCTTTGTTCGCTTACAAAGCCAGGCATAACGCGGCGGTCCTTATCCAGTTAATTTCGAGGAGCGACGCATTTGCAAATCTTCTGCCGTCGATTTCGCGCTCGGGAACACGGGATTTGGTTTTGAAGTGTGGCACGTCTCGCCACACGGAGGGTGAAACCAATTTGAAAGCCCCAAGGAAATCTTACGCTTCCTATTCTTTCTATCGCCGTGGAGGTTTTCATTATTAATTATGTAAAATATCATCGACAAAGGATAATGGGGAGAGAGTTGCTAGTAGCTCCTAGTCCTTACCCGTAGATAGATGGTGCACCCAGCGGTTTGCCCGTCCTCTCTCGCCAATTTAATTCGCCGGGATTTAATTTAGCTTCTTTTTTTTTTCTTCTTCTTCTTTTTTTTTTCTTTCCTTTTTTTTTTTGTTTTGGCGGAAGAGACGCGAAAGAGCACTTGAGCATGCTTTAAAAGCTTCGAAACTCCTCGGAGCGTTTCAAAACTCGTCCAGGAGCTTTTGTCATAAACTTGCGGCGGCTCGATATTTCGGACGGAGCTAAACTCCCGTCAACCATCACCCGTACCTCGAGACCTCGATAATAATAATCAATTACGCAGCCCCGGCGTGCCGATAATCCCGCTCAGAAACATTACGATTCGCCAATCCACTGAATCGCTCAGCTGCAAACGGCACTTTAAAGATAACATTACGAAAGACCTTGGAGACTTTCGCTACGACTCGGTAATCAAGGCGAGCCATCTGCTTTTCGCGCGTAATTGCAAGGAGGTGCGATATTTGCTTACGAGCGCGCCATGTCCTACAAGTTTCTTCTTAGAGTCTTCTGCCTTGACCGAGTTGAGTTGAGAGCATACCGTATCGAATCTCCATCTTGACTTTGACTCCATTATCACGCTTATTGTATAATAAGCATATAGCCGCTCGCTTGATATCCCACACACAGACACTTCATTACGAGAATGCGCCGAGAGGCGCTGCTCTTCCATTAATTTACATGACTGATTTGTCGCGCGAGTCGCAGTCGTCGAATTCACACTACGAAATCCCGGGGATATAATAATGTGAGGCCGATTTCGGCGCGACCATTGAAACTTCGCCAATTAAATTTTCTCCCTGGGACTGCTCGTGTGCTCTTGTCGGCGTCGAGCTCTGGGCACTCGTGCTCCAACGAAATAATAAATAACAATTCGTTCGTCAAACATTTGCATCGACGTAAAGTTCTATTCATTCTATTAATGCGCTTCGCACTGCACTCGACTTAATATCGTTTGACGCTTTGAAACTTCAAGGAAGTTTAGCATTAATTTGTCTTTGTTGGTCCGCTCAAAGTTTCGTCCCGAGGCAGACGAATTCGCCAATAAGACACTTAACATTAAATAATCATTGTCTCTTTAATTATTTATCACATAAGCGCTCTTAACTTTTTAAAGATCGACCGATGATCATCAATATGACGCAAATTTGATCCACGGACCTCTATTATCTTACGTATCAATCAACGCGACGGCTTGCCTCGTTCACATTTAATGGAAAATGGATGTTACTTTATGATCGAAAATGCACTTTCTGTACCAATGAATGGAATTCGGGGTTTCGCACGTACGGCAAGTATGGATAATTTTGTCGAACAACCAACATACGTATAATCCAATTTGCTACTGACTAATGACAAAGTAGTTTAAATAGTCGAATCAACCATTTTGAATGTAACTTTATGAATTGACTGGTAACAAAAAAAAAAAGAAAAAAAGACTTAACTTTTATTAATAATAAGCGCACGATTTTCTATGCCAGTGATTTCCTACATAGACGGACGGTTTTTGTAATCGAGTACTTTTTAAGGACAAATCGTCGTTCGATTGGAAATATAGCTTCGCACCGATTATGACCTAAATAAACGATAAATCGTTAATTATGCATAGCCATTTTAACATTCCTCGTGCTCCTAATCGTTAGACTTACGTGTAAGTATTGCATATTGGTTAGAAGCCTTCAATAAAGCAATGCTCGGAACATTTAAGCAACAACTTAATCACTAAATATCTGCTTTTAACGAAACATTCAGACTGCTTCAACGTTTATTCAACTATTACATTCAATCTAAGATATTGATTATATTATTTATATTTGTGTTGTGTAGGAGTTGTTTTTTTGTTTTTTTGTTTGTTTGTTTGTTTGTTTGTTTGTTTGTTATTATTTTTTTTTTAATATTGTTTGTTTGTTTGTTTTGTTTGTTAATTTATTATTATTTTTTTTTTAATATTGTTTCCTTTATTTTCTCAATTTTTTTTCTCTTTTTTCTTTAGTTCATTTACGATTGAAAAGTTCAGTTTTCATTTGAAATGCAGCATTATAAAAGTTATATTCACGAAATAACGTTAAAATACGTATGCGTAATATTTTAATTTTCGCGTAAAGTGTCAATCGTTTGCTTCAGAATTTACTACTTTCATTCCAAATGCGCAAATCCTGGTGTTACAGTAATACAATCGGATTATGTACAATTAAAATTCTCTTTCGTTGACTTAAAAACATTACATGCGCGCATGATAACGAAACGAATTTTCGCCGATCGTACAGGAGTAAAGGGCTTTCGCCCACTCACCCTCTTGCTTATTTAACGATACCGAAACTCCAAACAAACGGAAATTCCAATCAATATTAATCCTACATATTACACAACTACAAGAAAATCCCTATTCCCAAAAAGTTAAATTTCCAATTAAGTCTTGTAAGACGTAGCCGTGGGGATGCGTCGTTTGTTAACTCGTCCATGATCGTCTTTGACTGCAATCGAGGAGTGGTTTATGGAAGTTGGTCGATCGACAGCCGAGCTGCTTGTTATATAAATAAAGTTATTTCAATGGTGCCACGTATGCGGAAGCGCTACCGCCTATATAAGGCCCTTAATGGTACAATCCAATAAGCAATTGACCCGTTAGTTTTTCACGGAAGCGAAGAGTGCGGAAAGTACCGTGGCTGTGATCACTTATTGTTACGACTCTAAGATGCAACGACATTGTGACGATATCGGCAACTTTCTTCCCCGTCGCCAGTCAGCGAGAAATTAATCGTGCGTTTTTTGCGAGTCGACGTTCACGCGACGTATCGGCTGCCTTGGCTGCCTCGGCTGCGCTCAAGAACCCAGAAAAGCGGGCTGGAAAAGTTCGGAAGCCCCTCGTCAGCCTTACCGAACTGCAGCTTCCTCCCCGTAAGCCTAATTAACGCGCTGCGGATGAGGATAGGCAGAGGCGGCGGTGGCGGTGATGGGGCTGATGGGATGGAGGAGAAGGAGAGAGCCAGCGAGCCCAATAAACGCCGGAGGACGTTCCGCTCTCAAGCCGTCCTCGTCAGTCTCGGTCTCGCTCGCTCTTCAGGCTCCTCGCTTCCGGGCCCGGTCC
>NW_011948423.1:5045416-5067268 GCF_000503995.2 Ceratosolen solmsi marchali
GCTCGTGGCTCGGCGCCCTGGCCCCCAAGTGGAACGAGCAAGAGGGAGAACTCGAGTTCTATCGACCGAGAGTCGCTCGTCCCGTGACCTGACCTCGCCTGAACTCTCTCCATTCCATTTCGCGTCGCGTTCGTCCTAACACAATCACCAGCGCCTGGTCTCCCTCTCCGCGCTTCTTTACTTCTCTCTTTCTTTTCGATCGGCGGCGTCCGGCGAAGAAAACGTCGGAACGTCCCCAGACTTCGAGTGCCACTACTCGTTAATGAAGCGCAGTCGACGCGTTTTCGTCTATGAGGGGACCGCCTCCGAGACCCTTTTCCCGGCCTTTTTTCACGGCCGAGCCGTCGAGAGCGAGCGCCCGCCTAGCTGCTCTCGAAAGGAGAAAGTTTGCCGACCGATTCCCCCTCCCCCGTCCATCACCACCCGCGGTCCCATCATCGGCCCACTCTCTCTCTCTCTCTCTCTCTCTCTCTCTCTCTCTATCTATCTATCTATCTATGTCTCTCTCTCTGTCCGTCGCACGCACGAACGCACGAATGCACGCATGCAGGCACCCCCACTTCCCCTCGCCCACCTTGACCCTCTCTTTAACCGGCGTATGTAAATTCATTCGAGATTTACGGAAGTTGCCTTTCACGTGCATGAACCGCGCTACGCCGATTAAGCCTACCGGCTTAAATTGACTTCGCGGCTCTTAACCTCACACAACCCGACTCATGTTCGAATTTCTACCTTTTTTCCGATGCTGCGCTCTGCGTTCGCCTTTGACAATACACATACATACAACTTTCGAAAAATTGTTACTCTGAGTTCGGATAAAATGACAATATAACCAAGCCTGTCCTTGTATTAAGTAAATGGAGGAATGATATCTGCCATTAGGTTCGAGCGGTTCGGCGAAATTCGTAAGGCGCGGCTAATAAAAGCTCATGCTGCTTACTGGAAAAATTATAGGTACAGAGAAATTGGCATTACTTTTCTCGAAAATCTTCTTTATTACGGTTTACGGAGCACTTGTCATCAAGTTTGGCTCGATATTAATGGCAGTATATCTTTCGATGTTACTAATATTGTTTTGTGAAATTGTCAGTTGTCGGCGTGATAAAAATTACTGTATAACCCAATAAAAGTTTACGAAGCCTCACGTACATGTCTTGACTCAGAAAACTCTAGCCCGCAAAACACGCTACATAATTTACAATATATTCCTAAAACTAATAAAATTGTATTCATTTTAATTAATTGCTGTAATAATATCCTTTATTTAAAGTCATTGTTCGCGATCGTAAAATACCAATAAAAAATTGGTTTATTGCAAAACGTAACAATTAAAGCAATGTATAGGGTAACATGTATTAATGATATGAAGTACCGTACATGACAGATTGTAATGATGATCTTGGCTGTAGATCTTCATCTGCTCATAAATCGCGGTTGCCGTACGTATGATTCCATTTCCAATGCTCTTTTCAGAGTTACAACATTTAATTATCGTGTTATTGATATGCGCACGATTAAGCAAGTGCACTACGCGGTCATTCTCAAATTCTTTACGCATATTTATTAATTACGGAAAAGTTACGTTATGTTGCCTTTAAATTTAGTTTATATCTTATTTTTTATCAGATCAATCGATTATAAGAGAGTATTTATTCTAGGAATGTTAATATATGAATTGCTGTTGCTGTACATACTTATTTCAAACTTTTTATGGATATTACCAAAGTTTCGGCATTATTACGAGGAATACTTTGTTATTTTTTTTTATATCCAATAGGCAAACAGAATGTATAAGAAGGTATTGCCACTATATATTGATTCGATTTCTATTGCTTTCTAATAAATATGAAAAGTGTATACAACTATTGGACTTGTGAAATGAAAACTAATCGTATGTCTAAAAGTTATTAATTCTAGAACATAAACGAAGAAAGGTAAACAATGCGTTTTTACGATTTTGAGTTTTTTCATTATATATTTTATTTGTGCAGTCCAATTTTATCGATTTTACATTTGCAGAAAGGAAGCGGAAAGATTTGGATGTATATAGAGCGTTATGCTTTTGCTACATCTGATAAGATTTTCATTTAGCAATTTATTATTACGTTATAGAATAACATAAACAACAACTGTGTTATAATGATAGTCGTACATTATTATTAAATAAAAGAAAGCACTTATTTCTTTTGTAAAAAGTTATTTCTTCGCTTAACACTGCTGCGAATTACTTGTTTTTATTATTTTCCTTTCATGTTTTGGTTTTTTTTTGTATTTGCTTTTTTATTCTCTTTGTATTTATGTTGTTTTTTTTTTGTAAAAAAAATTTTTTTTTCTTTTAATTCAAATACAATTGTAAAAAGCTTACTTTTATAGACCAGTTTCAGCTCTTTCTTGAAAAATTTAAAGTGATCTTGAAAATAAATCCACCTCATCTAATCTAATTGCCTCTGATAAGTGTTGTCATTACATTAAATGAATTTAAACACGAGGCAGTAAAAACAAAGTTTCTTATTTTCTGAAGGACATAATGAAACTTCATTTTCAAAATACAAGGGCATTCAAGTTTGATCTATACGAGATACATTAACGATTATTGGTAATCTTTATTAGTTATACTAATCTAGTATAAGTTTCTTGATAACTTGTTATTTGGGTTCACTGGAACGTTCTATTAATAAAAGAAAGAAGGATAGAATTATCACTCTTCAATAGTGCAGTTCAATAATAGCATAATATTTAATAACTGATAGGATAACAACAATTGAGATAAAAATTTACAAAAAATAAAATAATATTATTGATATGAATACACCAAGACCTGGTGAGAGAAAAAAATGAGCATGGCTATGTATATATTTTCTTTTATCGTATAACTCACGATAACTAGTAATTATCTTTGAAATATTTAGAATGTTAAATTATAATCATGGAAACGAATTTATCTTAGTATCGAGATACACATTTAATTTAATTAAGTTATTTAGTGATTCATTATTTCATCGTTGGTAAGATAGATTATAATTTAGTTATATTAAGAACAGGAGCGATAAAATTTGTATTATCTATGAAAAAAAAAAAAAAAAAAAAAAAAAAAAAAAAAAAAATAGAATTGTTTTGGGTATTAATGTGATTTTTATAATACAATAATTGTCTACGTATTATAACGAATATAACGATAGATAAGAGGATTAAGTTAATTTTCTTTTTTACAAATATATATTTATACAATCCATCGCCGATTTATATACTTTGCATTCCATTATTTCTTATTTAATAGTTACAAAATACGTTACGAGAATAACAGTCATGGAGTACATGAAATAATCTAATATACTATTTTCTATAATAATTAATATAACTTAATAAATATAATCCCAACAAATAATATACTATTTTATATAATAAATAGAATAACTTGCAGAGATTTAGATAAACATCCGTAGAAAATGAAAATACAATTCGTTGCGATGAATGTGAAATTGGAAAGAAATAATTTTATCTTTTGATGCACGATTATTTAATAATCTGACGATAATTTAACAGCAACATTTTTATTCGGATATAATTCTTCTTATTGCAAAAGAAATGCAATTATTTGTATAATAATTTCGTTAATATTTTAAAAGCAAAAAACTAACTCATTTATTTCTCTTCAGTTAAACGAATGTAGGACAAAATAAGCACTACGATTAAATGGGCAGCGTGATATTTTAAAAAATAATTTCACTCAAACATAAAGATGTAAATAAAGGGAAAAAGTGTTATTAAAATCGATTATAATATATCTAAATAAATAATGACATTCTGCTTTATTAACGCTCACTTGATTACTATTCGTATGTAAAGAGAAATTGGCATTTCGCTTTATGTACCTCGGCAGTTATATATTATCTAAGTGCCATAAAATTTAGTCGTTTATGAAAAAACAATAAATGTACTTTAGCCGTGGAGAAATTTATGCGAACGATTATGAACAATGAGAAAATTTAGTAATTATTTCGATAGAGCAGGAAATTCATGTCACCACACCCACGAGACATTATGGCATATTTTCACTAACCTAGCTATTATCGTCGTTATAAAAAAAAGGAAGAAAGAAAGAAAGAAAATAAAAGAAAAAAAAAGGAAAAAAAAGGAAAAAAAAGGAAAAATGTGTTTTGTTCGCTATTATGAATAGTTAAAACTTTAATGAGACAAGTTTTACTCGCACAATGAAAGCTGTAACGTATTGAAAATGTCGGTATTATTCCGCCCCACCTTACCCCATAAAGCACATGAATAATTAATGAGTTTCTATTAGTACACATTGCAGAACATTGATGAATATACATAATGTATGGACTAATGTTAAAATCAGTTTTAAGGATTACTCTTGACAAAATATTGAGACCCATTGTAATATTTATTTTATAATGACACACGGCGTGAAGTTTTTCAGAAAAAGTATCGTAGCATCGTCGGAATCGTAACGGGATCATGCATCATTGGACAATGTGCGGTGAGCAAGGAAATTTAATCCGAAAATTTCTTCGCCCATATTGATTAAATTAAATTATTCTTATTCGTAAATTGTAAGGCAAAGATAACCCTGATGAAACGTAGGATTATTCGAGTGCTCGCAAATTCGTGAAATACGTAAAAGTGTAATGCTCGTAAAATCCAAGTCCTCGAATTAATTTCCAAAGGAAAGAGGCGCGTGCGCGCGTGCTGCCAGTACTGCCTAATTTACATTCGCAGTGATAACGGTTATCATTGAAGACCTGAGAGATGGAACTTTAATGGCTCTAAAGTTTGATGACTCAGCCAGCAGGTCGCAACAAAAGCTCTCCCTTCCCCTCAAGTCCTCGCAGACACGCAGGCGCGCGCGCTCACACACAGACACACACGCACGCGCGCACACGCACACGCACGCACACGCGCGCACACACACACACACACACACACACACACACACAAAATTCTCTCCTTTCTCCCCCCGATGAGCCTTGTTTGCCATTATAAAATCGGCACGCGCTCTCTTTCTCTTTCGCCGCTGGCACACGATATTCGCGCACGTGCGCGCGGGCGTATACGAAGGCTCTCGGAAAAAAGAGGCGGAGCCATTGCGACCGCGAGCCACGCACGTAAGTACCCGAGGGAGAGCGTCGGGAGTGTATCGATGCCCCTGAATATTTCAGCGATCACGAATAGACGTTGCCGTGAGGGAGATATATATATATATATATATATATATATATATATATATAGAGAGAGAGAGAGAGAGAGAGAGAGAAGAGCTGAACTTTTGTACGTGAGGGCTACAGCGAATGCCGACGTTCGTGCATTTGATATTTGCGCCTTCGAGAAGGTGGTTAATCTTCTGTCAATTGCCAGACTCAAAGATACTTTTATAAAGAGCTTTGTTTAACCTGGAACATCTTTTATTGGCGTGCTTGGATGAAGAATTTTTCGGTAGAACGGGGGTGGGGGAAAATCAGGTGTATCACAAGGCATCAACGAAATTGCGTCATGTAAGCGATACGTGAACATGGAAAAAGTTCAGCACAAAAGAGCGTTTCCGCTAACCATTTTGAAATTCTAAAAACTCTTATCCTCCCAAATCCACTAGAGGTTAGAGAACTCTGGATGAATTCGATAACTTGGCTGCATCTTACGACACCCGGATCAATATCGATTTAATACACGAAAGTGCGAGCGTGCTTCGGTGTCCACACGCAAGCACAACCATTTAACAAAATTTGATTCAAGCTTATCCATTGTGTAGGCGAATACGTATTCTTATCGATAGCATTACGATAAAAATCGGTGGTTATTATTTTCTTTTGTATCATATTCCATATTCTCCACTTAAATGCGCGATTGACTTTATCAAATAAGCTTTCCGTTAGTATCCAAATACCACGGACAGATACTTTTATTTACATTCGTTTGTTGGTCGTGATATGAGGTGGAGAAAAATTGTACATACCCGGGAGGAAATGACGAATGCGTGGCGAAACTTTAATTCCTCTCGTTCTTGGAAAATAAACATAAAAGCTCGCAGGTAATTCCGAACAAACTCGCAGCCAAATGTACGCGAGGTGCAAAAAAGGGAAATGATGAAATAATGATATATATATATATATATATATATATATATAAAGCGCGCGGTTTTTCCAACATTTTCTTTCCGAATTTCAAAATCAACCACCGCGGAAAAGGCAAGCGTCGAGGATAAGCAGCTTTGCAGTTTTGCAACTTTTTTTTCCAGCTTCCTGCTCTTATTCTACTATTTGCCTACTGGCATAAAGTATATAAAGATGATATCCTGCGAGCATACGAATCAAAACTTATGGTCCTCGGACGTGACTAAGTAATAAAGCGTTTTATAACATTCAAAAAGTTACTTATTTTATCAAAAATGCAACTAAAAAATATTCTCTTAAATTTCTTTTCGGCCAACTGTAAATCGGGAGGCAATATGTACACTTATACATCGATTGCTTTAAAGAAATGAATTTTAAGTATAAAGCTAACATTATAAGTTTATTGAGATTTCAAAATTATTAGAATTCTATGTTGTTTAAGATAATGAGAGCATCACTAGCATGTTCAATGATTTTTTTAAACAAGTATTTCTCCGCTTAATTTATAATTTCAAAACTATCATTAGTCCTTCATTAGTTTAAACTGAAATTATATGAGTACTTCTTTTTTTTTTTAATAAATATATATATATATATATATATATATATATATATATATATATATATATACAAATATATATATGTATATGTGTGTATAGTGATTTCATTTAAAATTTCATTAATATCACTTAAACAATTTGATAAATAAATATATATTAAAGTTAAATGAATATAATATAAAACCTTAAAAAATACTCAAGCTAATAAGAATATAAAACATTCTAAAATCTATATTTGCTTAAGAACAAACGTACGTTCTTATCTATATATTTCATTTAAAAGTTTCTTTTCAAATCCATATTCACGAATAGTTTTCATCCGATTAAATACTTTTTTCTCTCATTTTAATCGTATATAATCAATGTCATTAAAGTGGAAATGAAAGAAAGGGAGGGAATGTAGAAATTAATCAAAAGTTAACATTATTATCAACATTAGGCTTCGATGAAAAATAGTAATGGAATAAATGTATGACATTGTAACATTAGGAAATTTACATTTTCATGATTTCACCTTTTCATCTCATGCGATCTATACAACTCATTGTCTTAAATTTTTCTTTTTCCACTTCTCTAAACTTTGTTGAACTACTGTTCTTCTGATCTACATAATCGTCAGCACAATGGATATTTCATCAAAGTACTACAAATATTTCGTTATTATGGAAGAGAAAAGAAAATAAAATAAAAGAGTAATAACGTTTATTATTTGACAACTGAGCTATTTTTTATTCTTCATTAAAAAACTATTTAAAGTAAATATTTCTGCAATAAAAATAATAAAACTAATTTTTCATCGAAATCCCATTTATTTCATATATTTGAGTAATATTTGAATTTGTAATTTTAAAGTACAATTAGCATAAATAAACTCTGTTATGTGAAAATCATATAATTTTTTAAAATGTGCCAGTTTTAAAATCTTAGCCTATTAAGATTTTAGCGTAAATAATAAGATTTTAAATTTCCATAAAAATTGGTAATGTGGCAATTGATAATGTGGCACCTTTTACAATATAGTAATTTTTATAATTTCCTATGATTTTAAGAACAATGGTGTATATACATCGTCGAGTGACTTTATTAAACGATCCACACTCTTTTTCCTCTGATTTAAGATGCCATTATTAACAACGCAGTGATAAATTTAGTACAACCATGCTTCACTCGCATACAAAAATGAATCGATGTATTCGTGTTTTCAATGGCCCTGCTTACTACCATTTGGCATCTAATGCACTTTACTTGATTTAACAAGAAGCTTGTTTCGTGTAGCACGCCGTATTCTAATTTAGAATATTTCTTTTAGTACAGTCTCGGAGAGAAAAATCTCAAAAGTGTCCAGCTTTAAATATATATTCTACTTGGTTATGCATAGGAAGAGATGTTTCCATGCATACGTGCACTTTCTGTTATATATTAAAGCTGAGAACATCGAAGGTAGGGAGAATAAATTCTTAAAGCCGTAGTAAACGTCTTTTGAAAAACAAATGCCGTTAATAGTAAATCAATAACGTTAAATTCAATATACTGAGCTTTTCAATTACAATGAAAGCACTTACTTACCTCAAAGAGAGATACCTGTATTATATCCCTTATTATTACCGTAAGCCCTATGTTTATATCCGTATTTACAATCTTCGATATTGGGAATGTCGAGGTCAATATGAATTGAATTTGCCTCCGATATATAATAATAAGATTGATATGAAATATAAGGAAAGAAAAAAAAAAGAAAGACGGCTTCTTGTTCGAAGCTGTATATTTAAAATTTACATTATACTATCAGCGAATAGTTTATAAAAAATGACCAATCAAAATGATTGTCCTTAAACTTTTTCTTGGCAACATGTATATCGTTATTGGAAGTCGAATCTATAACTTGTAACGTGGAATTGGGGGATACGGAGATATAACAAAGTTTTACTGTTGATTTCAAGAACGAAATGAAAGTTGGCACTCGAACTTCGTATATACGTTATTGTTCCGTCACAATTCTCACTTCTTTTCTGCGTTAAATTTCTTTCTAATGTTGATGATTTCGATGATCCCGAGACTCATAGGTATCATTCTAACTATCTCCTGATATTATTAATTAATGTAATTTTCATATTAAATAATGTAAAGTTCCATATAACTGGTTTCCTAAAAGCCGAATTAAGGACAGTAATTAAATAATGAATTTAACCATACTAAATGCCGGCTTTAGCATCTCTATTCATTTATTCAAGGAAGCATGTGGTTGTTATTTCAATTATCCGAAAGAATGATTAAAAATTCTTACAGGCAACCATCGTCTCATAATTTCATTGCTAATTTATTAGTTGGATGAGCATTTGCAATTTCTTCAGGCCGCCTCCAAAGGTCGTCCTGTATTCTTAAATCCTGCGACGCATCGTAATCAAGCACGTTCTTGTATCAACCTTAGCCACCCTGAGCACACTTTCTCCACGCGGCATACACCAAAGACTGGAGAAGCGAGATTTACCCTAACGGATATTTATGACGGATACCGAGTCAAAACGTGACGTGAAATTTACGAGAAAATCCAATCTTCGGCATCGAAAGCCAACACTTTTTGCTTATACCACAATTTTACTCTAATGACTAATGAATCTATGGATGCTCACTAACAAAATTTTTTGGCACTTTAATTCGATGTTGCATCTTCTTGAGGAAGCTTCGTAAGACTTTTACAGGCAATAGTGCAAATCCGTGGATGGTGAAAATTCGATTTACGATGGTGGTTTTGCAATTCCTTTAATTATACTTGCAAGATGCGCAATGTAAATTAAATGTGTATTTAATTGGATTAGCCGATACGGGGAAACGTACAATGAGAATAATAGTTCGATAAAAATTTCTATTTTAATCAGTAAAGCGAAAATGTGAATAATGAAAGGTAATTTAGCGAAATTTATGGGTTTTGTGTATCAACGTTTTTTCGTCATCGTAGAAGCGTTGCTCTGCAAAATTCTGAAAACTCGCATGCACGAGCCTGTAACTTTGGGTAAATTTAATAAACAACGGCAATGTCGTATTGTCGGATTGGTAGCTCTGATTTTTATTCTCGTCTTTATTTTCCTCGCTACGCAGAATAAATACGTCGTCATCGTCTTCTCCTTAAACTTCATACCTTAAACTCCTGTATTTTCTATTTTAAAATGGCAATAATTATGAATATGTAAAGTAGCGTGCATCCCGAGTCTATGTAATTATTATCGGTCAAGCGTCGAGCAAAATTGTTACGAAGTTAATAATTTCTTGCTGTTATTGTCATGGATGCAGGTATAGGAAAAATGTTTGTAAAGACGTCCGTGGATATTTAAGGCCGCATTCTATTGGAAAGTTGGTTGGAATAATTGTCCTTTTAATTTTGGATTCGTACGCTGGTCGAGGCATTGTGCGGTCCTCGGAGGTTCGGATGAATTTTGTATTGTCTGTCCTGGAATCGTCAAAAGAAAAGTGGGCGAGGAGAATGAGGAAGAGAGAGAGAGAGAGAGAGAGAGAGAGAGAGAACGCGAAGGCGGCGATGGCGGGCGGACGTCGGGACGTGGGGGCTCGAGGGGTGGAAGGTATGGCGCGCGAGAGGGGGTCGGGTGATGGCGTTGTTGGCGGCGAGGCGGAGGGGAGAGAAACAGGATGAAAAAGAAAAGAAGAGAAGCAAGAGAGTTCGAGGCGAAGAAAGAAAGGTGCTGACGAACGTTTTCAGAGCGCTACGGCCCAGTTTCTGTGACAGGTCTCGGCGATGGCGGCGACTATGCTCGATTGTGAGCAACAAACCTCCGACCAAGACCTTTTGCGTTAAAGAATTTTCGTTTCTTTTCACGCACTTTGTATTAGCTTAAAATTTCGATCCTCCCTGCTCATTGTATCTTTTGCATATTTTTCAATTACTCGTGAAT
This sequence comes from Ceratosolen solmsi marchali, assembly GCF_000503995.2. Taxonomy (NCBI): domain Eukaryota; kingdom Metazoa; phylum Arthropoda; class Insecta; order Hymenoptera; family Agaonidae; genus Ceratosolen; species Ceratosolen solmsi. The sequence continues at coordinate 5,056,007 of NW_011948423.1, forward strand.
GTTGAGCAGACAGGCAGGCAGGCAGGCAGGCAGGCAGGCAGGCAACTATGCTTATTTAGAACCTTGAAATTTTGTTGCGAATAGCCAGGATTTTTGCTGCATTGACAAAAGTAAATCGTATATTTGACAAGATAATTTATTTCGAAGCCTCTTTTCACGCAAATCGATATTTATCGATTGCTATTTATCATTGGCAGCGGGTAAAATGATCATTTAATACGATTTGGCCGCCGAAAGATTTTTACGTAAACGAGCAAACGATAAAAATGCCAACTCTAAGGTGTTTAATTTGTCAAAGTACATTGAAAGTGCAATTAGATAAATAAATTTTACATTGCCAGTCGATGCAATTAAATGCTTGTTAGTAACGAGCTATTAATAAGAAAAATCATTACGCTTCTTTATAAAACCTTCGAACTTATTTATATCATTACGAAACATCGATGCGTCGAAAGCGATCTATTTCATGTGTGTATCAATGATAGATTTAAGTAAACATAATCTAAATGCGTAGCATTACAGTTGTGCGAATAATTAGGCTGAGCTCGTTTTGCGCCATCGAACACACATATTTTAACAAAAGAAAAACAAAGGCTATGCTTACGTTTTAAAGTCAAACAAACGAATCGAGCGAATGTGAATAACAAATCGTCTATTCTGTAGCAGTTTATCTTTGTTGTTTTATTGCTTCTGCTTAGCGTGAAAAAATGCCAATTTCCACGGTACAATCGCCGAGGACATAACATGATCGCCGCTACGCAAACGTAACTATTCAAATTTTGTGTATTTTAATCGTAATTTTTATTGTTTATGTCGATGTCGTTTCTAAGCAATTTATTGCGCTGGAATGCATTGGATAACTGGTAATATTGAATATTTTTTTGTTTCGGATTTTACGAAACTGCTCGCTTATGCAATTATACATAATTTTGTGTGTTAGTCGCTGATATGAATCTATGCGATCCACTTTATACAAAAACATCGTATTGTATCGAATAGAACGTCTTTCTAATCGACACAATCGTAGTTTCTATTTTTAACGTCTTAAAATTAACTAACATTTTCATTATTGTTGAACATTACATAAGTATGTTGTTAATAAGCAGCATTAAGAAGTATATTGAACGTAGGGACTTTCTATTTATAAATGTTTCCATGCTTTTGTTTCCAAATACTTCTACGTTTATCGTTGTTGTGTAGTTGTTGTTTCGGTTATTGTTATTATTATTGTTATTATTGTTATTATTATTATTATTATTATTATTATTATTATTATTATTATTATTATTATTATTATTATTATATTACAATCACTTACTTAAACGATTTAAATAAGAAAATGAAATATCCCCTTTTAAATTACGATTATAAGATTTTAAGGAAGACAAGGATATTTTACAAATACAAACTATCACTGGCGTAACAATTTTGTTCGTATTAATTAAAAGCAAATGTTTATTGCGAATTTAATATTGGTTAATACGCTTTTAACTAAAATGTACAATTGTGTATTATTATAATAATATATTCATAATAATGTCGATTCTTATAAATCTCTAAAAACTGTTTTCTAGTCGTTTAATGTGAATTTCTTTTTTGTTTTAAATTATCTTAATAATAGAAGAGAGACAAGATATAGAGCAGCTTAGATATATTTGTTGTCACGTTAATACCGAGAATAGTGGCATTATAATAATGAATTTATGAACTTTCATTCCAGGACTAACGATAGTAACCGAAACGGATGAACGAAAAAGTATCGCTCAAGGATATACTTAACGTAATTGTATTAATTTTCGATGTTATAAATACCGTTTCCTTTTTCACGACGGCGGGCCATCATCTCATTACTCGAAAATTACAATTATCGCAAGCCGTGCAAGCGTATGTTTTGTTAACGAACGACCCCCCCCCCCCTCCCCCCGCCGCACCAGTTCCAGCGACACGATTTGGTCGCGCTTAATTAATCGAATTCGCATGAAAAAGTTGATTAGATAGACGGAAATTTTCCGCAACGAAAATAAGCCTACTACGCCAATGGCGCCTTGCATGTCAACTTTCACCCACGCAATTCTATTATACAAGAAATCTGAACGTCGACGACGCACAAGCCGTCCACCTTCTCGATGTTTTGCACAACCAGCTCACGGGTCCGCTAAGTACGGGTTTCCCACTCTTTAAGCGTACGAAAAGTGTCGCTTGCGAATGGGAAAAAGGCTTGGCCGAGTGCACCCGTCAATTTTCCAAGGGAACCCGAGGCGGTCGCATGAGAGCGGTGCCGCCGCGGTTCCTGACGTAACAAGCCAACGAATTAATTCAGCCGGGACGGCGTGCCGCTCGAGAAAGTTACACGACCTGTATCAAGTGCCTTTTCCCGCTAAAAATGCCGTGGAAAACCGGCGAAAGTTTTCGTGCGCCAATTATGACTTGCCGTCTCTCTCTCTCTCTCTCTCTCTCTCTCTTACTCTCTCACTCTCTCTCTCTCTTACTCTCTCACTCTCTATCGAACACGCACGCACGTACGCGCATTGTTTCTCCCACTCGCGGGGCACGAGCAATTTACGAGTGTTACGAGCATTGGCTAATTACACGACGACGAAAGCATCGCTGCTTCCGTAACTTTAGCCGCCTTTCCAACTGCTAACAAAAGCCGAGGCCCCGGGGCCCAGCTTTTCGTCCGACCAAAAACCTTCGCACGCTTATAAAATACGACAGGGGGATATAAAGTATAGCCACGATCGCATCGTCGCCATCGAGCCTCTTGGAGAGTAATGCGGCCCTCGGCCAAGACGCTAGCCACTTATTTCCGCAATTACGCTGGCATAAATCATCGGCCGGGAGATTGGCTCGTCAAGGTGTGCTCCTGCGTATTAGCGATCGGCATAATTACGGCAGGTGCGAGTGCACAGGACGTCGTATCCCCTTGACGGCGCACGATAGCCAAGGTCTTTGGCCAATTCTCCGTCGAGTATCCCTCGAGTGTCCGGTCGCACCCCCTCCCCCGCCCACCCGTTACGCCTCCCGCCGCCAATCCCATCGCCCCGGTGACCTCACCCTCGTACCTGCAAATGCATAATTTTTGCGGGAATGGGACGGACCGCGTTCCTTTCACCGGAACTCCCGGCATTTTCCGCACACGCGCATTATTACGTAGCACGCGGCTGCGTGGACGCAAGAGTCTGGTGGCTGCCGACCCCGAGGAGAAAGGCCGAGTTTTCTGCGCTCGCCGTATGAAGAAGACCTCATTGCTCCGATCATGGGAACCAGGTGCCGTGGCCTTTGTTCGTTGTCCGAGCGCCTATCGAGATAATCAAATTGTCAATTAGTCCGCGATTATGTTATTTTACGCGGTGCCAGGCACCCCAGGTCGAGTGCCTCCTATCGACCACGACTTTCCAGCTGGACCGGAAGCTCGACTCTCTCTGGCTTCTAGTAATCGAATGCTTGTGATGCGCAAGCGTGACTAAATTAAGCCGAGTGCCCGCGATTATTAAATCAGTGGCACGTGCAGCAAGGTGCCGCGTTCCGTCTAAAGGCACTTTATTTGCATTTAAGCGTAAATTTGTCGCGTGTGGCCGCTGCGACGGCTGATGTGGATACGGAGGAACGAAACGTCGCTGCTCGTTGTCGAACGTTGAATTGGACTGAAATAAAAGGCAGCCGGAGCCATTAGTAACGGCGCGTTATTAGGAAAATTTCCGAGGGAAGCCCGGCTATTTCCACTTCAATTACGAGAACGAAGCGTTCGTGCGAGGGATAACGATCTAATGGCGTAGAGACGCGAAGGAAGGCTGTAGGGGCACGCCCGAGGCTGCATTAGTGGTTGGGTCCATCAGGAAAACTGGGCCCTGGGGGTGGTTAGGGGCCGTAGCCGAAAGACGAGCTAAGTCTTATCGATCGACGAGCTGTGCCGTGTCCGTCTCTCTTTCTCTCGACCCGTCGCGAGAGGAAAGAAAAGAAGGCTCATCGGTCCCCATTCCCACAGGCGCCTTACGATCGTCGTGCGTGATTCCGGTGCGCGCCGTCACGGTTCCATTAATATACGACCCCAAAAACGCGCTCCAGCAAGGAGAAGGAGAGAGGACGAGTCCCTCGCGCTCTCTTCCCCAACTCTCCTTTGCCCGTCCAATCTGCTCAATACGGTCTTTTCGAATACTCGTCTCTCTCTCTCTCTCTCTCTCTCACTCGCGCGCTCTCTCTCTCTCGCTCTCTGTCTCTCGCTTTCTCTCTCTCTCTCTATCGCTCTCTGTCTCTCGCTCTCTCTCTCTCTCGCGCTCTCTCTATCTCGCGCTCTCTCTATCTCTCTGTCAGTCTCTTATCTTCTCATCCGTGATTTAGTCTCGAATTGTGCAACGACCGTCGTCTACCTATGAACGGGCATAGGCAATTTAATTTAACATTTGCTTCTATTCGATTCCTGGCAAATTTTTTTCTTCTCTTACTTTTCCTCATGGGCCAATGGTCGAATGATAGCTCCGGTAAGTTTCACTTTTTCAAAACCAATGCCTTAGGAAAGTTTGACGAAGGTCGGAGAAATTTTTTAGATTCGTTGCCTCTTCCAGTAATTTTGCTTTGATCGTCGTTCCGTAAAGGCAAATGTGCAAATTACTCCATCGAAGGTTCGATCGTAGACACGCAATAAGCAGGATAGTGAGCGCGAATGGTAAGGTATTGGGAATAAAACTGTTTGCTCGAAAATATGCAGAATTTGCTGAAATATTACGGCGAGCCGCGCAATTCGTGCAACGTTCAATAATAATATAATGGATTCAGAGACAAACAATAATAACGTAATAATAAAGCAATAGGCCGTAAGGTGTAGTGAGATTACGTTACCGAGATGGAATTGCGCTGCGCAAAGTAGGCAACAGTGATGAAAACTGCATAAAGGATTAAATGGGAAGGGTAAAGATGAAATTAGCCGTGTAAGGCATCAGGAATAGTTATTCAATTATGATAATGAGCACTTATAGTTATACTTATAGTCTCGTCAGCTGAGGAATAAAAATAGACGATTGGCTCGGGCGATATATCGTAGGCAGTAGCGCTTCATCCCCATGTTTTTCCTCTCGTGGTTCATCCATACGGCAAGGCCATTCCAGTAAGTTTGAAAAGGCCTCGGGAGCGGCCGAGCGAAAGCCCCGGCGGCGGAGGCCAGGGGGGTGGTTAGGTAGAGCTACCGACGTCTGTATTTCCCCACTTTTTCCGGCGGTCTACCCTCGTTTCTTAAACTTATCTCTCTCCCCCTCTCACTACTGTTTGTCTGTTGATTTGACTGCTTGCCTGTCTGCCTGTCGTGCTCGCTTCGGCTACCAACCCTTAAGAAAAGGAGCCTCGTGTGGAAGTTGCGAAGAGAATGATTATTTGGAAAGTAGGAAACGCCGTCCAAACGATTCCCTAGCGAGCCGACGATGTAAGCATCGCTCGATTGAACCAATCACCTGACATTTTTTTTCTTTTATTATTTTGCTGGCGGGCGCGCGTGCGAAACGATTACTTAAACCAAATGCCGGCACATGCGTTGAGCGGGCAATTTATTTCCGAGTTTCAGCGCATTTATTGTGCTGGTAATTTTTTCACAGCGCTCGTACGTTGACGACGAAGGAACATAGAGGCGCGAGCAGCACGGCTGTCGGGGCCCTCGGTGAAGGGGTGGCGGAGGCGGCGGTGTGGTTTAGCTGCGTTGGTAGGGGGAAGCGTCCGCGTGTGCGAGGCCGAGTTGAGTCGAAGGTAGGCGGAAAGCCACGAGCGGAGACGGAGATACACGAGGCCGCTGCTGACGATTTGAGGCCGTGACTGGTGGAAGGGATGGGCGGAGGGACGGTGCGGGCGAGTATCTCTGAGCCGTCGCCGTCGCCGCCGCCACCACCGCCGCCGTCGCCGTCGAGGCTCTCGTCGACTCGAGTCTTGCCGAGGCAGAACCGGAGTCAGTCGAGTCAGCAGCAGCGCCCAGGACGGAGGTGGGACGTGGGCGAGCGCTTAGCTTTTTCGCTTTTTTCGGGCCTTTTCCCCTTGTTTCTCTCTCTCCTTCTCTCACTCTCTCTCCTCTCTCACACATCTATCTACCTTTCTCACTCTCTCCTTGTCGCCTTCTAACTCATCGTCCCTCTCGTACGCTCAGTCGGTCACTCCCTTGGCTCCCTGTCTCTCTCTCTCTCTCTCTTTTCCTCACTCTTTATTCATCCGTATTACTTACGCCGCGCGCGCACATAAACACAGGCGACAACGACACCGACGTCGTCGACACGCACGTGAAGAGGCGCGCGCGCGCGCGCGCACAAGCCCCATAAATAAAACCACACGGACCTTCCTCCTCCGTCCTTCGTCGCTCCTCCTACTTTGGCTACGTGTCGACCTCTCCCCCGTGGCGGAGCGTACTCGAGCCTCCTCGGGGTACGCCGCCGTCGTTTGAACGTTGCCTCGACGGGGAAAGGCTAGGTGCACGCGCACGCAGAGCAACTCGGCCTCATCGTCGAGGGAGAGAGTGAGCGAGTGAGGCGGCGCGACTTTAGTGTCTAGTGAGACGCGGACGGAGACGGACGGGCACGTGTGCATAAAGAAAGGAAGGTGAGGAAGGGAGGAAGAAAGGAAAGAGGACAGAAAGAAGGAAGCAGAGGGAAGCAGCAGCGCCGCGGCCCCAGTCCCAAGAGTGCATTCGTCGTCGGAGCTTGATTGCGAGGACGGGAGACCGAGACATAAAGAGAGAGAGAGATAAAGTGGCAGACAGACAGAGACAGACAGATAGATAGATAGAGAAAGAGAGAGTAAAGGAGCGAGCAGCCAGTGTGCGCGTACGAGAGTGTGTTTTCATGACTCGTTCCAACTCGGCCGGCTGCTGAATCAACTCCTTGGTTATTATTGTACCTCGACGTTGACGCGGGCGCTGGATCAGTAGCAGCTGCTGCCCCTCCAAGAGCGCACCGATAAAGAGTTCGACAAAGGGAAAAGTGCCTTTTTTTCCCCTTACTTGTCGACTCCCCCTCTTCACGACCCGATCGACAGCATCGCACTCTCTGTCTCTCTCTCTCTCTCTCTCTCACACACACACACCCACACACACACACACACACAATCTTGCCCTCTTGTCACATTGTCCAGCCGCCAGCAGAACGCAGTTGTAGCTGCAGTACTGCACTGCACGTCCGAGGAAAGTCCCCCAGAGAAGAGAAGAATCGAGTGACGAAACTGAGCTCCGTAGATGAGTTGACCCGCGGTGAGAGCGCCAATGCGATTCGTAGATTGAGCGCCCCGTGAGCATGTGTACGGTGATGACGACGATGATATGACAGGCTCACCTTGTCACGGCCGTGAGAAAAAACGTGCGCATGTGTTCAGTGGGTTATAATATTAGCGGCAAGTCCTCCCACGCAAATCTGGATACACTGTCGACGCCCCCCCTTGGATTGTCCCATGACAGGATGGCGCTGGCGCGGTGAGTAAACTATACTAACGCCACGGGCAAACCCCCCGTTTCTTCGACTCTTCGTCCTTCGTCCTTAGCCTATAGCTCGTAGCCCGTAGCCCGTAGCCCATAGCTCTAAAACCATAACCGTTATGCTTTTCGCCCTTTCCTCGATTGCCTCCGTACCCCAATCCCACCCCCTCGTCGTCCCATTCGATACTAATCGCCTATGTACAAAGTGTCGAATGTACACGTACCACCCCTGCCTTCGACCTCCCGTCTATTCTTTGGATTTTGTAACAAGGCTCCCCGGCTGCCCCGAGAGAATCTTTATTGAGATCGCGGTATTCGCTGTCCACCCCTTTGTTCCAAACAGAGAACAAAGCTTCGCGAACTTTTCGCACAACGCATGCCGAAATTCTCGTTAAGCAGGCCGGCGGCAATGGGGCCGGGGGAAGGGGGGACTACTGGATTCGTTCGTTCCCATCAACGTTACCCTGCTCCCCCCCCCCATCCCCCGCCCCTTCCGACGCTTCTAATAACCAAAAACCCCCTTGGCGCTCTACCCGTTGGAGCGAGGGAAAGCGCGAATTTGCGGCTGGCCGCGGCGAGTCGAGGAGGTTGCCGCAACGACAGTCGAGCTGCGTGACGGTGGGTAGGGGGGTACGGGGCCGGGGGAGGTGGGATCCTAAGGATGGTTAAGAAAGCGAGCGATCGTGCGCCCGCGCTTCCTAATTAAGGCGGGCGGCGAACGATGAATAGTAGTCGTCGAGCCCGATTATAATATGCATATAATCAAGGTGCACGCGCGGCTCGAGTCTTCGCCTCGAGGTCGCGTCATCGTGGCGGCTGGGGCGGTGTGGTAAAGGGGGACGGCAGATACGCGTGCGCGCGACTCTGGCACCGTGTCAAAAGAAATCGCGACCCATGTACGCAGCTCGCGCTTCCTGGTCCCTTGATCCCGCTCGCGGCGTCGACGACGACTACGACAAGGAAATGATAGACTGTGTACCTCGATCCCGTGACATCCGCTCGACAATCGGGAGGAAGGGGAAGAGTAAAGCGGAAGAGGGGACGAACCCTTGTGCCGCATCGGCGAGGCCAAGGGAGCCGTTCAACTTTGACCTTATGCAATTATGCGATACTCATAGGCGCACGCGTAAGCCGGTCGTTAATGACGCCAAGGTTCTTCTTTCTTTCTTTCTTTCTTGCCGACACCGATAAGCAATTGCGCCGCTCTAGGTTTTGTTAAGGCTCGCTCGGTTAACGAGCTGAGGCGAAATGCGCCGCTCTGGAATCAATTTGTCATCGTGAGATCGAGCGCGGCGCAACGAGGAAGATCTGAATATGGAGATCGCAAGGAGAAGGAGAAGGTGAATGTGGCGCATGAGGTGGATGAGGCGGAGGAGGTTGAGGAGGAGGAGGCGCTATTACTGTGCGATTCGCCCATCGCAATGGGTTTTGGTTCTATGCAAGTGGAACGCTGTTACGCATTTCTCTCCATTATTGTATATTGGCACGAAACAGTGCTGCACCTCTTTCCTATGACTGAGCGCCCCCCCCCCACCGTGTTTATATTAGGCGTGGCTTTGTTAGCCGCTTGATTCGTAATCGATGGTAAACTAATCTTGGTAATTGGAAAACGTCGCATTATCATAAAATTAAACATCGCTATCGATTCGATTCATTACGAATGACAGCCTACACGCACACGCAAAAGGCTAATCATCGTACCTCATTACTATTCGCCTATTTATTCTATTCTATTTAATTTTTTTTTTACTTATTGCTTGGGACGGATGGGGTTATGTGCTGGCAATTAGATGACGGCCTTTGTATTCCAAAATGATAACTATTATTTAACGTTAAGAGTGACAAATTTTTGATTATCACTCTTCTCCGAATACGGAAATATTTGTATGTATGTAAGCACAAAGGTACAATTGTGCTTAAATCACAATGGAATTCATTGGAAGACGAGCCACATGAATTCCGACTTGTCATATACAAGTGTCGTAAGGTTTTCGAGAGAGCCGAATCCTAGCCGCTTAATCCTTACATTACTAAATCATGAAATGTTATATCTTACGGTGCAAACTTTCTATATTACATGATCATTTGTTTTACAGAACCGAATCGCGACTCGTTTCCATAAACATACTTAAAAATTGTAAATTAAAAGTTCGTTTATCAAACAGCCAATGACACATGCATTGACAAGCCTTCGACATACTCATCATTATTGTAATGATTCATTCAGGCAATAATTACAATACGAACCTCATGTATTAATGCAACAAATACTCGAATCGCTTTCTGTATCGCTGTGGTATTATATACATAGAGCCGTGCGTGTCTCTCTATACATGCATACAGCGAATTTAGATCTGCGCTTCTCAATATACAATACCACTACTGATAATCTTGAAGTAGCTGAGAAACGACGGCCTTTAATATTCAATTATAAATTAACGACGCATATGATTTCGCGTGCACAATCATTTCTTCCTTTAACACACTATTTTTCTTATTTATTGAATAATTAATTTTTCTGTTATAAGCTGTGCCAGTATGTGACGATTATTCACGTATCTGTCAAACTGGCGAATGCCAACATATTAAAGGAACGGGAGAAGGAGCATTATGGGAAGGCATTATGGGGAGTGAGGGAAGAAGAACAAGAAGAAAAATCGAAAAGAAAAGCAAAAACGAAAGCTAAAAATGAGGCGGAAAAAAGGCATGGAATTATTACGCCACCGATTTCGTCGTCGAGTCGTCGGTATCTTCGATTTAATTAAATAATGAGCTCGCGGCAACGCGGTGACAATCGATGGAATTACATTTTTGTCACGCCTATTTACCAGTTGCTATTCGGCAAAATTCATAATTCAATCGAGCCGGAATCAAGTGATCATAAATCTGCAAACAGGTGTTTTTCAGCTACAGGCTTAAATCGGACGAAAATATAATATGTGCAATTTATTTCGCGCTAAAGGTCGTCTTTTATCTCGCGGCTCGTGCAAATGCGTACGTCGAAAGTGCGGGGAACGCGTTTATCGACAAATTTCCTGAAAAAGCATATCATACCAAGAATAAACTTGAATTTCCAAGCGCTTCGAATGGAGAGGTTAGGATAGTGCGTTGTTGGTAATTAGAAATGTTTATTTCATGACACCGCCACCGTCTCCTCAACATACGCATGATTATTTACTTTATATTCCAATATGCTCTTGAAAAGGAATGAGCTAGAGCGAGAGGGAAAACAATGGATGTAAAAACATCAGGAAAACGTTACTAACGTCATAAGAGATTTAGTTTTTTTAGCGTTGGGCTTAGTGCATAGGGAGACACGGCGAGTGAGTAGAGTTAGATGGGGCCGGGTGCAAGAGAGACGGCGCAGGCAGGCAGTCGAGCACTTGACGCAGTCGAGCACTCGCGCTTTCTCGCATGTTATAAACGGCTAACAGATAGAAGCGGCTCTGCCAACCAATCCAAGCTCTTCCAGCGACATTCCGACCGTGAAGAGGTCGTCGTTTTGTTTCTCCCTCCTCCCGCTCCATCGTCCCGTCCACCCGCTCGTCTGTTTCATATCTCTCTCTCTCTCTCTCTATCTCTATCTCTATCTCTATCTCTATCTCTCTATCTCAGGCTCTTTTCCCCTGTGTTTCTCCATCTATCTATCTATCTCTCTCACAGTCTCTCTCTCTCTCTCTCTCTCTCTCTCTCTCTCTCTCTCTCAGTGCGTTCGTGTCATTTTTCCATCTCTATCTCTATGTATCTATCTATCTCTAGTTTTGACTGCAGAGCATGCACGCGCGGTTTTTCATCTGTGCAACGGAATTCAAAGTATATCCTTCAGC
>NW_011948423.1:5067278-5067839 GCF_000503995.2 Ceratosolen solmsi marchali
CCTACATCCAAGCGCTCTTCCAAAAATCCCCGAGTTTTTCCTTCGACTTTGACCATCAGGAGCGCGCTCGGGACTCCATCGCATTGATAAAGAGTCCGAGAGTTTCTAGAGTCTTTGGGACGGAAAAAAAGGAAGAAAAATGAAGACAAAGAAAAACAGAAACGAAGAGATGAAGAAGAGGCAAAGACAAAAATCCAAAGCCCGGCAGTTGCCGTAGAGATGCACGTTCTCGCTTCTGCGTGAATCACATTTCACGTCGTCGTGACGAATGTACAAACTTATCGGGCGTCCTGTCCTGTATTATTTTTAGAGCTCCGCGCTGAAATTCGACGAGCCTTGATTTACGCTTTTCCGATTCCCCCGAGGAATCACCTTACCCAGCAATCCCACTTACCATCGCGCCCTCCTACGATTACGGGTTTCCGGCGGTCGTTTCAACTCCCGGGGACACGCGCGACTCGAGACGGAATATCGAAAATGACGCGGAAGGCGCGACCTCGGCCCGGGAACGAGGAAGAGCGAAAGAGGAGGAGGAGGAAGGTGATGCTAGAGGAGGAGGAG
>NW_011948423.1:5068716-5094690 GCF_000503995.2 Ceratosolen solmsi marchali
ACCATCAGGAGCGCGCTCGGGACTCCATCGCATTGATAAAGAGTCCGAGAGTTTCTAGAGTCTTTGGGACGGAAAAAAAGGAAGAAAAATGAAGACAAAGAAAAACAGAAACGAAGAGATGAAGAAGAGGCAAAGACAAAAATCCAAAGCCCGGCAGTTGCCGTAGAGATGCACGTTCTCGCTTCTGCGTGAATCACATTTCACGTCGTCGTGACGAATGTACAAACTTATCGGGCGTCCTGTCCTGTATTATTTTTAGAGCTCCGCGCTGAAATTCGACGAGCCTTGATTTACGCTTTTCCGATTCCCCCGAGGAATCACCTTACCCAGCAATCCCACTTACCATCGCGCCCTCCTACGATTACGGGTTTCCGGCGGTCGTTTCAACTCCCGGGGACACGCGCGACTCGAGACGGAATATCGAAAATGACGCGGAAGGCGCGACCTCGGCCCGGGAACGAGGAAGAGCGAAAGAGGAGGAGGAGGAAGGTGATGCTAGAGGAGGAGGAGGAGGAGGAGGAGGAGGAGGAAGAGGAGGAAGAGGAGGACACCTTCATTGCCATTACTCTGTCACCCGGTGCTTCCTCTTGTCGTCGTGGCCGATACCACTGCCACGCTGCCATTGCCGTTGCCGTTGCCGTTGCCGATCCCGTCCGTTACATGAATCATCCGCGCATACACTATAAACGGACTGCGCGAAACGCATTCGTTTATTGAAATTACGTACGAGATATTTCGCGTCGTTGGCGATTAATCCCACATTACCTATGGTTCCGCAATCTTTCCGTATCGCAGCGCTTTTTATAGTCTTAATATACGAACGAGCGCGCCGTGAATAGCGACTTGGACAGTTGTGGAAAAGCCGAGCCCTTCCTCCGATCGCCTCGTATAAAGTCATTTTACGAGTCTCCTCGGCCTCCGCGCATTTTATTATCCCATTCACCTCCAATTCTCGCTGCTGTAGCTCTGCCTGGCCTTTTTAATCTTCAACATCTACGTCGAAAAAGTAGAATAGTAAAGAGCCTCGGCACTTCCTCGTCCATGGCTCGATAGTCCCTCTATCTATCTCCCTCTCTCTCTCTCTCTCTCTCTCTCATTCTCTCTCTCTCTCATTCTCTCTTTGTCTACCCATCCTCCTCATCCTACTTCTCCTCCTCCCCCTCTCCACCCTCTATACCACGAATATATCATTATTATCCCAATGACCGACGCTATTCCGATTAATAATGGCGTTGCGTCGCTACGAGATTCTTAAAGCGACGTACAGCCTTGAGGCGTCATCTTGGCAAGATTTACAAGTGCCAAGTCGGTAGCCAACTGAAACTTGTAGGTGTACATTTAACTACATCTCCCTCTTTGTTCTCGCCCTCTTTTTAATTCACGTGCGCGACACCGTCCAATCGCCAATTAGACTATAACCTTGTCAAAATTGCGCATACGGCCTTTTTCTTCGTCTTCCTCTATTCTTTTACATTTCATTTCCCGGAGAGTTGCGCGCTCGTAACGGCTCTACACTAGTCTCAATCACTCAGTCACTCACTTAGACGTGTTTACTGCATCCCACGACGACCTTCTTCATCATTCTCCATTTCCGCGCCCATAATTAAATTGCGCTCTCGCTTGCGCCTTCCAACCGATTGCCCATTGATGAATTGGCTTGGCATTTCCGCCTTGGACGCCTGGTAAACACGCCCAGTAAGAGCCTAGAAATGTCACTCTTCGCGTCCGCTTCCCCGGAACTCGCGTTCTTCATGGCCCTAGAATCGAGTTCGCCGGCTCTCGGCTTTCTCCTTCCGCCTCTCGTTTTCTAATAATCATTGGCGCGATCGTGACCGGCGCTGCCGATCGTTGTCACTATCGCTCGGCGCACGTTTTTCTATAGCCGCGAACAGTCGCCGTCGCACGTTGCGCGAATTAAAACACCTGCGCGACTTCCTCCTTCCTTGCCTATGCCTCGTGCGCCTTCTCTCATTGACATTGATCTTAGACGGCAACGGCAACGGCAACGGCAACGGCAACGGCAACGGCAACGCCAACGGCAACGAGCAGTGGTGGAAAACTACTTGGTAGTGGGGAGGAAGGACGACAAAAAACGCCGTTCGATCGTTGCTCTTTTACGTCGCTACGAGTCTCTTTGAGGAAAGATACTCGGTAGACGCGCTTTTTGAAATCCTTGAAAGGTATTGCAATACGTGTGATGTTAGGCGCGGGGGAGAGAGTCGGAACTATTCACTATTCACGGTCGCGCTTAATCGTCGAGAAAGCTATTAATATAATACGAATACTGTTACATCAAGGCGCGGGCCATAATCGTGTAAAGAGCCTCAATAAAAACGCCATTAGCGTGTCGATGACGCGGATTATAAAGTGCGGTGACGGGGTGGGCATAGATTGGGAAACTAGCGGGAAGTTTAACATGCGAGCCGTCTAGACACGATTGGTCGTGGCAACCGTCGCCGTTTCCTCCTCCGCTCAGCTCTAATACTCCCCCCCCCCGACTTCCTCCCCCTACCCCCGCACTCCTCCTTCACGCCACCAACTAACATCGCCATCACTATTCAAAAAAATATGGAAAGGAATAGGATGGGGATGCCCTTTAAGCCGGGTAAATATTGTGCCATCAAGGTTCTGCACGCGCCGTCGTCGTCCTTCTCACCAACCCCTCGGTCCAACGCCGCAATTACAGTGATATCGGGGGCGGCGGCGATTCGCTCATATCGCGTTCTCGTACGTGACTCGCTGAATATCGAATGGAATTATCGCGGTGGCGGCAGTGGCAGCGGCGGCCCCGATGCTGATCGATCCCAGTCCATCCGTGGCACTAGGCGTCGGCGGCGGCGGCGACGGCAGAATGAAATAAGTTGAGCACAAAGGAGGGAAGGAAGGTCGACCGTCCTCGGGCAGAACCAAAGAGAGAGAGAGAGAGAGAGAGAGAGAGTGCGAGGCGAGAACGAGTGCGGCAAACCTTCGGCTTCAAGGGTATACAGGGCTACACACACGACGGGCCCCTTTGCCTCTACCCCCTATTTCCCCGCCAAACTAACGCTTGAACCTTAGCCGCTCCCTCGAGCCTTCTCTCTCTCACACACACACACACACACACTCTCTCTCTCTCTCTCTCTCTCTCTCTCTCTCTCTCTCTCTCTCTCTCTCTCTCTCTCTCTCTCTCTCTCTCTCTCTCTCTCTCTCTCTCTCTCTCTCTCTCTCTCTCTCTCTCTCTCGCTTTATCTATCTATCTATCTATCTGTCTATCTATCTATCTATCTATTTACCTATCTATCTATCTATCTGTCTATCTATGTGTCTGTCTGTCTGTTCCCCATAAGACTTGGTTGAATATCGTAGAATCCCTCTCTTTCGCTACGATAGAGGTATACACACGAAGGAAGAGGTTTCTGACGCCTCTCACACGCTCCCACCATCGAATTTCTCTCTCGTCTCCATTTATACTTTTCGACCCTTCGTATCCTCACGGTGCTTAGGCATTCACGCACATACACGCTCAAATACACGTATTAAATTGTATACGTGCTACTAAGGGAGGGAAAGAAACATTATCAGAGAAAGTATACCGCGAGGCCATAGTTACGAGTACATTCGAGGCCGCTTATTCCACTGGCCTTTTTTCGACTCGCGTGAAAGTGTGTACCCGGGACGTTCGAAGTAATACACACTCATCTTAGAAAAAAAGTTCCCCTATATCGCGCGCCTCCTTCGATCCACGCAACTAATGCAAATGACTCTGCTAAGTAAGTAAATGTCTTGCCCCATCCTCGAACGCAACTCGATCCATTCGACTGTGACTGACGCCTTAAGCGACGGCTACGAAAAAAGACATACTGCGGATTCCATTACCACGACTATAAATTCTTATTCACAACAATAAAACGCAGACGTCGTTGACAATCTCACAAAATTTATGAGCTTACAAGCTAATGTACTCCATATGTCATGGTAATTTTCATCTTGTACTCGCATATGCATTTTTGACTATGATGACTTCAATGAAAAAAAAAGGGACCCTGCATTTGAGTTGCGTTTGAAATTTATTATCGCGGACTTTGCAATATTATAGCAAATTGTAACCGTTACACCATGAATTTAGGGCAAGAGCTGGTATTTATTTTTGGAAAGTGCAGGACATTATTTTTATATCAAATATATAGGAAACGATAATTAAAAATTCCTTGCATTACTCAAGCAGCCGCATCGCGAATGAATTTGTAATTTTTAAAGGAAGAAAATTAAAGTGAACTGTAATAACTTGAAATATCGGGAGGAAAAGGAGCAGTTTGTATCGAATGAGATTATAAGTCGGTGAGATTTATTTTCGTTAAATACGTTTTTTCTTTCGTTAAATAAATATATGAAACATTTTTTGTGAAAGCTGATTTGCGCGCGGGCATATTAAGTCATGGATTGGCGGACATTCGGAGAGAGAAAAAACGTTTACTCCAACTGCGTAAGTCATTGATTTATCAATAATAAAATGAATGCCAGAAGGTTCGTTGGAGTGAGTGCCCAAGCCTATATAAACGACGCCAATTCCTCGACAAAGTTCATTGTACTTGTACTCTTTTTCTTAACGACGCCCAACGAAATCATTTTATAGTCAGTTTTTTTATTATTATTATTTTTTTTTTTTTTAATTTTTTTTTTTCTAAACCGAGTAACACAGACTTATCGGATAGAGGCTCGAGGAAACAAAATTTCATTGACCTTTCATATAGAATAGCATGGATACACGAACGTCATGTATAGTCGAAATATGCGGCCTCGAGAAGGAGCGAGATAGAAAAGCAAAACGTTATTCGCACAAAGCCCGACTCTACTAGCTCCGATCAATAAAGCGATAATCATTCGCTGCGCCAGCCTCGCACCCGAAAAAGCTCTCTTCAGCCGATATATTTTGACGTTCAACCGCAAAAGAGGTTAGGTTGTCGTTTAAGTATGTCGTTCGCGATTCCCGATGGAATGGAAATTGATGCCCTGGCATAAGGGGAGCCGAGCGCACGAGCGCAATGTAAGGAAAAGACAAGAACGAAAAAGGGTGCAACGCAAGGCTATTATTCATTTTTGGAAATTTTTATTGAATATTGCTTTGTCCGCCGTGCAGAAAAATACTTGCGGGAACGAAGGCGGATCGACGGGGAGAAATCATTTCCCGTCTGGCCTGTAATATTTTTTAAGAACGGCTGCAACAGTTTCGATTAATTTCACGCGGAGAAAGCGAGCTGGGAGGAAGATTTCGAATTTATATTTATCCGGAATCGTTTGATTGGCCTTTTCAAGCTACGAATCGGCTTTTCATTGCAATTATATCGTGGCGGGCATCTAATAACTTTCTCTATGTATAATTAAAAAATCGAGATTTACAATCGACATTGGAAAGTGAAACAATCGAAGTTGGCCGAGGCATGAAATCCGACTTCGACTCCCGGGCGCACACGTACACCTACCTGGCCAAGTTCTTGTAATTGACGTCCTTCCCCATGACACGACGATTATTCGTAATTGCGAGCTTGGCTCGAGACACGACTACAACTACAAAGTATTCATTTGCAAATTGCGATTCCTCGGCGAGACATTGTGCACGACCGTAAATTAGAAATCAATAAGAGCTTACAGGGCCTCTCGCGTACACGCACCGAGATAATGACCCAATTGCAATGCCGTGCTTTTACGAAAGTGAGCATCATGTAAACGCCCGTTGCGAGCGACCACATCCAACCATCGCTCGTGATATCGAGTTGAATTACGAGGCAGCGGTGGTGGCGGCAGCGGCAGCGGTGGTGGCGGCAGCGGCAGCGGCAGCGGCCCGCTCCCGGCCTCCTCGCAATCTCAACGAATGCGATATTCCGCCTTCCGATTACATCGAATTCGCTCGGCCGTCCCCGAAAAGCAGCGACGTAAACTCGTTTTCCAGCGCTCGCACAATGGCCTCAGGAGAGCGCACATCCGTCCTTAGCAGCCGAACACGCCAGGATCCTCCGGAGCTTCGAAAATGCCCATCCGCAGCCCCCTTTGGCCCCTTCTCTCCCTATCGGCCTTTTCCCATTCCTTTCCCCGTCCCTCTGTCCGCTGTCGACATCATCGTCTCCTTCTCCGCTCACGCACTTGCTAACGCACGCACGAACATTCTCCCTCTCACTTACGCGATCCTACCCACTGTTCTTGTGTGTAGGGGCTTTGTGAGGGCCAGAACCACAGGACGTGTTTCTCTCCCTACGCGCTTTTTTCCCTTTTGTGCGGAGGAGCGTAGTCTCGGAAGGGAGAGAAGCTCCCCGTCGGCCTTTCTCTCCCTCTCTCTCTCTCTCTCTCTCTCTCTCTCTCTCTCTCTCGTTCGCTCGTTCGATCGCTCGCGCTTCTCTCTGGCTGGGCTTGGCGTAGCAGGGGCCTTAGCAGGGGCAGTGCCCCCGCCGCTGGGACGTACACCGGACGACCTTGGAGCTCACGGCCAATTTGCGAGCTCCGGAGGCAAGTTCGCGGCCACTACTGGTACTGGATGCATCCTTAAGATCCTCGTCTGGTCTCCCCTCTCACTACCCGACTACCCTCCGCTCTCGCCTCTCTCTCTCTCTCTCTCTCTCTCTCTCTCTCTCTCTCTCTCTCTCCCTCCTCCGGGCACCTCTTCCTCACTGATTATTATTGACGGGTTTGGACGGACTCGCGCTCTCGCACGATCCAGCCTTACACCCCCTTCCCCTCCACCTTCTATCCACGATGTCTACAGCCGCCGTATCGGCCCTATCGTCTATTCTCCCCCAATCATTTCCCACACCGCATGCATTGCGAATTCCACTGGCGGCAGCAGGCGATACTTATTAGACCGATGATCGCCCGGTATTAGCTCATCGCAACCAAGCGATAATATTAGCGATAGTTGCTAATTTTTACGAACTTGTTTCGGAGGCTGCGAGGCCCAGGGCACGTCAGCCTTGAAATCCCCATCTTTGTTGTACCTGCGGTCGTAGTTGCCGTCGCTGCTGTTGCCGCTGCCGTTGCCGCCACCACCACACCACCACCACCACCACCACCGCCGCCGTCGCCACCGTCTTAAGACTTCTTTTTCATACCTGTCGTGTGACCTTTCCTTAGCCACATCAGCTCGACTCTAGAGAGGGACTTGGCAGCCGGCGGGAATACCGCAGGTCGACTGAGTAAATATTTTACTTCCAACCGCTAAAGATTTTTAACTTTTTTTCTTTTTCCTTCCTGCTTTTGGAGCCTCGAATAAAGCCGATCTAATATATTTAGGTGAGACTTCGCCCGATGGCTACATTTATCTTCCCATTTACGTAGAAAACTTAGTTGGATGCAATGCCGTGTTTGTAGATTGCATTATTGTAGTACAAAGTTATGAGCGACGAGCATAAAGAAACAATTGTTATATTGTCAAAGACTCGGATCACGATCAGTTATTATTACTTATCGCTTGTTGTTAATAAGTTAGAGTACGGCTGGATTAAATAAAAAATATTCTTTTATTATACAAATATTAATGCTTCATATCTCTTTTATAATCATTTTCCAAAGTTTAAAGCCACGGCAATTATAATTGTACTACTGAAATCGACTTTAAAAGTAAAATTTAAAAGACGCGAAGAAAAAAAGAGTAATTTGCTATCGCATTAGCATTCAATCCCTAATCAATGGATCAATGTTTTCAGTTGCTTTCATTTGCTATTGATAGCATTGTAGATTAATTACCAAATGTTCGGAAAGAAAAAATACAGGAAAGCTTACCTAATTTAACCTATAGAAAAGAAAAAAAAAAAAAAGAAATAAAAAGCCTACAAAGGTCTCGTTATCCCGGAATTTCCATTATTTCCGACGTCAACGACACAATTATTCAACAATTTTGCGTATACGATCTACTTAAAAGAGCCAAAATTTTCAATATAAAAAACAATGCAACTCAAAGCTTTTGCTTTAACTAAAACCTATCGGGTAATAATTTCTAAAGGCAGTTGATATCGGGTATGGTATCGGCCATCATTATTATACTCTACTGGCATATTTCGTAACAAGCGATTGAATTTTTTAAAATACCTTTGCAATAAATTTGATTTACCCAATGAAACACGTAAATCTCCAGGTCCACTGAAAATCTGGTAGTCCTTAACGGCTAATATATACACAAACAAACACGCTGGTTGTTATAAAATTAAGAAGCAGACAAGAATATCGCCTTGTGAGGTAGAATGTATATAGATAGACTTCGGTGTAACCGAAAGGCCAGAAAATATGAATGTCGTTATAATTGTGTTCTTAACAACAAAGTTACTCCTTAATGACGAACAGCCCCATCGCCATTAACATCATAATGATCCCCGTCGTCGTACTCGAAATGTGGGCGGTCTTAGAAGGTCGCGTCCATTCTCTTTCTCTTTAGTCTTCTGCAGGAAGTATAAAGCCTGAAATTTTATCGCAACACCTTCATATATCACACGATACATTGATTACAGCTGAATAGAATATTTTACTCGTAAAAATAAATAATAATAACCTATCCTTGCTTAATCTTCAATCTTCAAGATCGTGTAATTGTTTCCTATTGCAAATTATTTATGCTACGTATTGTCCAATATAATTTAATGGCACTGAATTGTACAAGCATTGTAGAAAAAGATTTTTCACTCGTATATTGTCCTCGTTATCAAATTTCAAATTTCTTTTCAAGCATTTATAAGCGCAAAGAATTATCGTAGCACAATGAAAGTTATCGCAAAGACCTTGAGCTTATCGGGAACTCGAGCTCGGTAATTAACCAAAAACATAAGCCGAGATAAAATTTGGAACTAATTTTCGTAGAAATGCGCCTAATATTTTCAATCTACTCGTAAATTCGACATTGTTTGCTTGTGAAGTCATTGAAATTTTCATTGTAAATGCCTCGTTTGCAATTGTACCCCTTTAACGAGGCTCCTATAATCCGCAAAGACACTCCCGAGTCCCGATGCAATTGTCAAGAGCGTAAGAATGACATTACTTATAATTGAAAATTTTGTTGCCGTGTTTACGTTTTAAAATGAATGTCAATATTTATCCGCGCTGTTCCTGAAATAAGACATTGAAAATTAATTTTCCCTTGTTTCCTATGATAGAATTTGTCGCACGTGCCGATTTAACCTCCAATCATGGCAGGAGCTCTAGCATGCGCGAGAGCACTAAATCGCTTATGACGACACTGCGACGCTGCCAATTTAATTTTGCAATTATAGATGAAATGTCACAGACTGCGTAAATAAAATAAGTATTTGGCGATTGGGAGAGGTTGCTCCTCGCGCGTGTTGAGCGTGTTGACAGCCGCCCAGGCTTTCGAATTTCTTGTAAATAAGGAATTATGTTAACTTTGTCATAGGCTGGAGATGAAAATTTATGTAATCATGCAAAAGTAATATATGCTGACGCATCATCAATACGTGCATGTTACATTCAAAGTTAAGGCTATTTTAATAATGACTTTAACACTAACAATGTCAAAAACATATTATTATATTTAGGTTGTAACTCGTTGGCAATATTAAATGCCACACTTAACGATAAATCGTCTTTTTATCGTTATCGTTTGGAATATTTGACGATTGGTTAGAGGTCGTAATGGCGAATTTATTAGTTATCTGTTAGAAGAAATTATATCGAATTACCGTACGAACAGAATTTCAATTTTAATTCGTTTCGTGAAAATTATTATATATTCTTTATGTAACTACATTTTTTTATTTAAAAACAATCAGAATCCTTCTTATGTCCCCCATCAGCGAGATTCAGTAAGCATTTGCGCACTATGACTGTGAAATAATAAAGGACATTTTATTTCAGACGTATTTTAATTATGTGTATGTTAATGTTTTTATTTTTTTTTATTTTTTTATTTTTTTAATATGTTAGATATGAATAGTCTCGGTAATAAAAAAACATTTGAAAATGATTCATCATTCATGAACATTTCATTTCATGTAAATATCAATATTTCGATTATTTTATAATAACATTTTTACTTTAAATAACGTTTTATTATTATTATTAATATATTCATAAATGAATCTAATTTTTAAACTTTATTAGAAAAAAAATGTAAATTAGTGCTAATTTTCGATATGACGACATCGTCTGCAATCAAATTCATCGTTGATTAATCAATATTAAAATGAAAATTGATTTTAGCATTTATTAGTATTTATTTAATATTAAAATTTCCATCAATATAATAATAATAATAATAATAATAATAATATTAACAATTAAAGATAATAATTCTAACAATATTTAATTGCATAGTTTTAATAGCTTATTTTTCAAATTCAATTATATCATGTGTAAAATATAAATATCTATAAAATTCTATCATTTTATTAGCTACTTAACAAATTTTGATACTAATATATATATATATATATATATAGATAATGAAATTTATTGCGCCATGTCGATTTACTTGTAGGCGTGATTATACATTTGCACAGAAATATATTGACAGCATATAGACATTTACTGTATTTTAATTTTGTGGCCGTTCTAGGTTTATATATATATATATATATATATATATATATATATATGTATATATATTTATTTATTTGTATTGATATAATGATACTCGAATATTAAAAGAAAATCATGTTTTAACTTTTTAATGCGCTTCAAATTCACAACCAATTTTAATATAATTTCCTGGATAATAAAAAACACACGTCATTCTAATGAATTATAATGGAATAAGTTGCCTGCATAAGTGATAAAAAGAAAAAGAAAATTGAATTTACATTCGTTATCTTGAAATTTATTGCAGTATAATTTTATCAAAATCAATTGATCGAATTGCATTATTTAAAGAAAATGATATTTTGCAAATTGTATTGTATGTTTTAATATAGAGTTTAACTATCTGACCAAAAATCGTGTTTCTAAATTTGAAATTTTCCTCGGCATTAAGAAATTTATTCCGGTAATTGCGTACAAAACGGAAATTAAAACTTAAATTAAATTTTCATAATTTAAAAGCATAGTGAATTACATAATAATATTAAATTATTGAAACATATATATATATATATATATATATATATACACATCTGATGTGAAGCTAATCAAATTTTTTAACTGACTTGTCTTTTCCGCTGAAACTGTGGAAATCTTACATTTCTTTCTCTGTATTGAAATATTAAAGCACTGTTAAATAACTTTTTGTTAAAAAAAAATATGGCTGTAATTTTTACTAAATATATATATATATATATATATATATATATAAAATAGTTTTATTATTTTTCAATTGAATATTTATTAGCACTCTGGTTTAATTATTAATTATGAATATTAACTTATATTTTACTTACAGCAATTTGATTTTAAAACATTTGCGTATTCAAGTAATATTAATCCCATTCTTATTTTACATTCTATATAACATATGTTAAAATTACGCGTATTAGACATTGTGGTAAGGCAAATGATCATTTTCGCTGGTATTTTTTCAATTAGTTCATCACTAATATACGATCGATGTATTTGCAGTTCAAGTATTGGTGTTAGTGGTTACGTAGTAATTCGCAATATGAACTCTAAAATTAGACGTTATTCATATTGATTTCTTCGCGAATAGTTCTTAAGCGATTTCTCATTTCAATTCATTACCGCCGTTGGAATTTTTGCAATGCCATTTCCACCTTTATTTGTATAATAATCATCGAAATCAATATTGTTTTCAAAATAATAATTGCTTCTCTCACATTCGGTGTTCTTCAAAATATTATTAAAATCAAAATATTAAGCTTAAAATATTGTTATGACAGTTTGAATGAGAATTCACTCCAATGAATAATACATTATTTTGACAGCAAAAAAAGATTGAGGTGAAATTATAGTCGCATTATTCCGTCTTTTACGTAAGTTACGTTTATTCGGGCGACAATTACAATAAAGGTCGTCTCAGACAATAATTACTATTTACAGAATTTCCTATTAAGCGTCATATTATACAATTCCTCGGCCTAATATAATAATTATATCGCTCATAACAACATCAAATGCTTGAAAATTATGATTGGGACTCGTGGGAATTATTATTAGTACTCCGTTTTCTAATTAATGTCCATGAATATTAAATAATATTGCAAATACCATCGAGACATATAATTTATACATTTTCTGATTTATATATCCATAGAATATTTATAAGTTTCAATTGACTCACGCAATTCCATAAGTGTTAATAAATAAAATACTTAACTAAATGATAAGTGCATTGGGTGGGTACGCGATATATATTCGTTGACATTTAGCAGTCAATTGACTATATTTTACGTTCATTGCATTTATTGGTTTATCGACATCTAACGATACGATCGTTATAACGGCACTTTAAATGTTTCGCATATTTATTCTGTAAACGATCTCCTTCAAATTTTATATGCATTATAATTAAGAAAGGTTCAAATTAATGAGAGATCTGCATTCTTACATGTTAATTAGGAATATCAATAAACAATTATTATACGACAATACTTTCGCTCGCTACTTGTTGTAACGGTAACGTTTTACGGCAGCTACTTTTTCTATTATTTTTTATTGTTATATTCAATTATACTTTATATCCTTTAAATTTTTAGCCAAACGCGAAATTATAATTTGCATTTATAGAACATTATAAAGGCAATAAGCTTTAGCTGTTTATAAGTTTGTATTGCATTTACGAAGCTTTTTGCACAATTTGTATTTGCCGTGCCTATAAGAAGCGTAATACGCACATATTTAACTTGGTAAGGAGAAAAATTATTCGATTGTTAGTGTAATTTTTACTGGCAATGATAGACGGTCTTGGTGTTCTTATTTATATTTTAATTACGAGCCGACAAATGTTATTATTTATTAAGTGAATTGGTTAGAACATGACTGTGTTTCTAAAGACGCTACTATAAATATTTATGAAAATTAATATCGTATTAAATACATTTGACGAGTTATATTTTATATTATAATGAAAGTCATTGATAGAAACGTAATGTAGTATTTTCTGCAAATTTTATTGCGAATCTCGGTGATACGTGACAAAATATAAAAAAAAACCATTAGAGTATTCCGCAATTATAAAGTCTAAATCTTAAATGTTTATGCAAATTTCACAATATCGTCTCAAATGGCCCACGAAATCTGATATTTAAGCGTCTTTCTATTCCTCAAAACAAATAACATATATTTTGCAATATAATTGAACCGAGGTTTACTTTTGACTTTTGATGGTTTACTTTTGATTATACTGTTGACATTATTCACATTTTTACATTATACATTCATTTTTTTTTATTTTTTTTTTTTTTTTTTTTTTTTTTTTTATAGTCGAATATACATTAAAAAAATTTCCATTAGTATTGTAAAATGATGTAGTTCTTTACAACCTAATAAGGAATGTAATATGTAATGACTTGTATTTTGTGCATGTATTTTAAATTGTGAATAAGAAGTTTCTTATCTGTTTATAAAAAATTAATAGCTCGAGAAGTTTGGTTGGAGATTCGTAGATAAATTAAATTCTGTGTTGAATATAATGAAACATCGTATAATGTTTTTTAATATACATCTCTATCTCTCTCACTCTCTCTCTCTCTCTCTCTTTAATTTTGTATTTTATTCATTATTTTCATATAACAGTCGTGTTAATAGTTAAGCCAAAGGAATAAAACAACAGATTTTAGGTATAAAAAGCTATTTTACTTCGTATGGAGGGCAAAGATTTAATTACATTCATCAATATTTTCTATATTTGCACTAGATATGTCAATAAATATAAATTTATTTTCCACAGTAGGTATGGATAAATGCATTTGACTTGTCATTCGTTGTATATAAAATATACAATATTCATACATGTTTAAACTGGCGGAGCTCGTTGATAAATAACGATGAAGCTCGCATGTGTCGACCCAATCGCTGACGCAAACCAATTCGACTAATCATCCGTGAAATCTCGAATGTTACTACTTACTAGACATTAGTGGGAGAAGACGTAGCCCACAAAATTAGAAAAAGATGTTCGGCCAAATATATTCAGTCTCGAATTCCTTTAGGATAACGTTGCTCCCTACGTGGATTTAGCCGTTCTTTTTATCTCGATATTTTATCGATGTCATTTTAATATGAAAGTTTGGAAAAATATTACATTATAGATGGTGGCGTTATTGAAAAAATGTGCCTACGGTAAATAAGATAATTATTTTATTTATTTTTTTATATCCTTGGTAATGGCGATGCTCTTAGAACAAACAATCGAATTTTATGGCTTCTAGCTGTAGACGTAGATAATTTCAACATGTGCCGCATAGTACTTCAATTGACGTAAAAATCATTGTTTCCTTTAATAAGAATTTATTATTTTTATTTACTTTATTTCCTGATATTGCAGTATATTATACCGAGCTCGATATAATAATTGGCCATTTCGATGATTAATTGACTTAATATAAAATTGATTTTTTTTAACGGCTGTATTTAATATGGAAAATACATTTCACGCTGGACGTTGAATAAAACGCATATTAAAATCTCGATGTCGATCGTCATTTAGTCATTACTGCCCATCAATTGAAATGCAAGTTTGAATCGGCGACTTAAATTAGGCCGTAGATTACTAGTTGTTGCTAACCAATGACATCTAGTTTGATATTGGTTTTTACGGAATATTAAATGAATATGTAAAAAAAAAAAAAAAAAAAAAAAAATTCGGCATCAACACATAGTTGATAAACGGCTCGATACAATTTTCTGTTCCGTACGCAGCGATCGTTCGATTTTTATCAAATGCGTCACGTCCTTAAATG
Source organism: Ceratosolen solmsi marchali (assembly GCF_000503995.2). Lineage (NCBI taxonomy): Eukaryota > Metazoa > Arthropoda > Insecta > Hymenoptera > Agaonidae > Ceratosolen > Ceratosolen solmsi. The sequence continues at coordinate 5,083,536 of NW_011948423.1, forward strand.
CTCAATTTATGATTCGTTCTAAAAAAACATTGGCAAAGTCGATAAGCTAGGCACATTCACTTTCTGGGCCATCTATAGCCACGTATCGAACGAATGTGTGGCAGAGCGCGTACGGCGCGCATGCATGTGTGCGTGCGTGCTAGCATATAATTGAGGCTTTGGCTATTATAGGCAGGCAAAAGGCATTTTAAGCCGGCCCTTGGAAATCACGTATTCAAGTGGATTTCAGTTTCTAATTGAAATAATCCGGGTGTACTTATATAAATCCAACGACGACGACGACGACGACGACGACGACGAGGACTACTCGTGCATTTGACCACATATTTCGAGTGCTCTTGTTATTGTACGATACGAGCATCGTCGTCCTATCTTCTTCAATGTCCTAAACCGACAGAAGTTCGTTAGTCCGAGCGCGTTTAGTGCGCATGTACGTAAACATAATCAGAGAAAACGTTGTAACAAGCAAGCGCGGCTCGCACGATTGCCTTCTCGGTAACGATTTCGTGCGGAAGGAAGGAAAAAAATCCTACGACATTGAACTTGCGAGGGCAATCGTTCGAAACGAATTTCTCTCTCGACTTTTAAGGAAGCCTTAGCGGAACGAGAGAGAGAGAGAGAGAGAGAGAGAGAGAGAAGTCATCGTTCGCAAATATATTCGTTTCATCGTGAATTGGCGAGTACGCACTTCCTGACATTGCCCTTGAGTCGACTTGCCCCCCTCCCCCCACCCTTTTTTTTTGTTCTCGTTTCGCCAGTCTAACGGTCGCGGAGCATTCACAGCGGCATTTCGAAACCCGCGTCCTTTGTTGGCGCTCGACGTGATTCATCAGCGGCCGCCGGATAAAATATTTCATCGAATTATCATTAGCGAGCGCGTTGACTCGCTACACCCCCCCCCCACCGTCCCTTTCCTTAGATGTCGCATTTTTTTCAAGCTTGCGATAAGAATGTTAGTGCTGTTGCTGCTACTGCTGCTGTTGTTGGTTTTCAGTTGAAATCAGCATTTCACTCTCGATTCTGCTCGGCTTTTCTCTCTCCACACGACTCGGCCCTTACGTCGTTATCAGTTGGCCGACTCGCCGCGGCACTCGTTTCCTAGCCTTGACTCGACCGCCGCTTTACTTACTTACGTTTTTCTTTTCTTTCTTTCTATCTTATTTTTTTCTTCTTTTGCAAAACTCGATCCCTCGGCCCTCGCTGTAGCTGCCACGACAATGTCGCCGCCATCACCACCTTCTTCTCCTCTCTTCCTCCTATCAGCCGTGCCCCGATCTGAAAAACGCCCGAGGAGGAGCTCTCTTCTATTCGCGTATCAAGCTGCTCTTAATAGTCGCGATATCCATCGACACTCGCTAATATAACGGCGGCGACGAGACGGCGATTGGTAGTATTGTCGGGACGCTTGTGTGGACATGTTCTCCTTTGTCGAGGCGCTCCTGGAACGTTTATTGGCGCAATCCTTCAGGTGTTTTATTCACAGTCTAGAGAGAAAGATTGTAATTATCGCTGCTGCTATTGCGGCCGTTCGTGGCGTCTAGGCTCTCGGTGCGATTTGAAGAATGTTAAGTTGCCGCACTGATTATCATATTACTTTTAAACATCGGCGTAAGCCGGGAAAACGACTTGTAGCGGAATGCAGACATTGGAAGATAAAGAAAGTAGCCAAACTCCTCGCATCACCCGAGTGCTCATTTGCTTTATCGTAATGCACGTGTATCGCTCGCCCTTTTGTAAAAGCCACTCGCTTGCTTATTTTGGAGGTGAGAATGTCCGTTGCTCGGGCATATATCGTCGAGGTCCGCGAACTAACGCACATGCACTTGGCATTTAATCGCCCGTGCGAATTTTAATCTCGGCGGTAATTGCTCCGTTTGAAATTTAGTGGCGAGGGAAGCGTGCTTTTCGAAACGAGGGGAAAGGAAAAGCAAGGGAGTAAGAAAGGGCATGAAAGGTATAATGAATAGCGCTGCGCTCGGCATTAGGCATTGCCCTCGTGATTAATTATCTTTCGAAGAAGCGACTGTCGTCGCGACGAAGAAATCTTTCAAAACTCTGTGCTCGATTAACGAGAGAGAGAGAGAGAGAGAGAGTGTGTGTGTGTGTGTGTGTCTGTGCGCGTAAGTAAAATACGAGGGGGAGGGGAGGCTTTAGATATATAGGGGGGATAATAAGGACGAGTTTGACGTAACGCGTGTAAGTGTAATCTATTATTGTGAGGAAAGCGGAGGAAGATTGTCGGGCTGAACGAACGAACGAACGAACGAACGAACGAACGAACGAACGAACGAACGATTGCCCGGTAGCTATCGAGGTCGAGGGGGAATTCAAAATATAATAGTGGACACACTTGAGGCGAGGTTGCGCGCGTCTACCTAGCGTATGGTTCGAAATCGATTTCCCTTTTGAGTTCTTTTTTTTCCCCAAAAAGCCTTGACTTCTTTCCCGAGGAACGAGGCAAGCGCTCTCCACCATTCAGTTTCTTTCAAGCGAGAATGCGAAACATGTGTGTACTGTATATGTGCGTATATCGCGTCAATAAATCAAGGGAGAAAAATAGGTTAAGCTCATATTGTTAAAAAAAGGAGCGAGAGGGAGGGGAGAAAGGTATTAAATATGCAAACTCCCGGCTCCTTACGAAAAGAAGTTCGTTGCGACAGTTTTGCTTTATTTTTAAATAAAGTAAAAATACAACGGCTACGGCGGCGGCGACAGTGTGGTGGTGGTGGTGGTGGTGGTGGTGGAGGTAGTGGTGGTGGTGGCGGTGGCGGTGGCGGCAGCAGCAGCAGCAACAGCAGCAGCAACAGCAGCAGCAGTAGTAGTTGCGGCATAGATACAAATTAAGCAAATATCCCGTCTTTATTCTCATATAAAACTTTTCCTCGAGCTGTAGGCAAGGCTCTTCGTAATAATAAATCAGCGAACATAGCACGATCTCCCCTCCCCCCTCTTCCAAGTAATTGCTTCAAATTGGATGGATTAATTTTCTAACCTAATGATATTTGTTTTGCCCCCGTCAAGATTTCCTCGCCCAACTTATAATTCAGTTAAATTAAAGGCATCGATTCTCGTAAGCAAAGCAATAAATGGCGCCCGGCAGATGCTCTGTCTCCTCGAGAAAAGGAGGGCTGTGCTGGAGGGTCGTCGGAGGATGGGGTGGGGTCGGGTGGGTTCGGATTGACGGGATTCGGCGCGAAGAGGAGGTAGGTAGGTAGGTAGGTAGGTAGGTAGGTAGGTAAGTTGGTTGGTTGGTTGGTTCGTTGGTTGGTTGGTTAGTTGGTTGGTTGGTAGAGTGGTACGGCGAGAGGGGCTGGCGGGAGAGGGAGGGGAGGATAAATGAAATGGCAGGCGCTCGCTCGCTCGCTCGCTTACAGGGACAATCGAAATCGACCAACGACGTCCCGACATGATGCGTAACGAGGATATCTTCTTTCGGGGTCGCTCATCGTGAGAATAGGCATTTTTCCGAGCGAGAAACGCTAGTGTCAGCAAATGTATGACGCCGTGGCCCGTAAGCAGGAAAATAGGCCAAAATTAAAAATACGCGGTTCGAAAGTCGATGAAAAATCGCGCGACCTATTCGTTTTACAAAACCGTCGGCCGTCATCATCCGTCCTTTTTCCTACCTTTCCTTTCTTCACTCATTCTTTTGAGTTCCGTCTCTTTTCCCCTCTGTCGAGAGAACAGTGGCGATCGCCGGGGGCAACCGAGGACGGGCACGGCCCTGACCGCCTGGCGTCGTCAGACACGCAGCGAAAAAAGCCGAGAGAGAGAGAGAGAGAGAAAGAGCGTGTTGCGGAAGAAAGAGATACGAAACCCAGGAGGAGCATAATGGGCGCGGGAGGGCGACGACGCTTCTCGCCACTGCCATTCACGCCTGCCCCATTCATCCTCACCTGGCCTACTCGTGCTCGCGCGCAGATATTTAGATCGGCCTGGGACGCGACCTCAGCCCGAATCGCCGAGCGCCGGGACGCGCGGCGTCCCTGTGCCGCCGGCCCCCTCTCCAACCCCTTCCCTCGTTAACTCGCTTTTTTAATCTCGTCCTCGCTCCACACTGACACAATGCGAGGCTCGTTGAGCCTCTTTCGGCTTCGGTTAAAACCGAGCTCATAGTGCGCGCCCGATTACTTTCCAAAGTCTCGTCGTGCACTTACTTCTTCATTCTTGCCCTGCGTGCTCGTTGTACTTGGCGTGCCAAGGAGATGCGATCGATCGCTCACGCGCCATTCGACCCCAAGTTTTCGTGAATGCCGTCACTTTCTTACCTATGACCGAACAAACATACGAGTGCGAATGGCTAAGCGCGTCTCCCTGTTCTCGGTTCCCGGCTCAGATTCGTGGAAGTTCGTAATCGCCTCTTGGCTGCTCGCTAGCCTCCCGTATGTCGTCGCAGTCGGTTGGCGCTTGCGCGACAAAAGTTATTCGAGGAAGTTATAAAGGCCGACCCCGCCATCGCCATCGCCACCGACCGTAGGCACTTTGCCGGAAAATCTCGTTTCTCGATTCGGATAAAAAGTAAGAGGACTCCTATTTGGGGGGGGGGGGGTTGTGAGTAGTCGACCGTACGCGCTGTCTCTTTGTTCGTCGTGTACGTGTGCGTGTGTATGAGCACGCGAGGTATAGGAGATCGGGCTGGCGCAGAGAGCGGACCATAAGTTAGTTAGTTCCGTGCCCGGAGTGTGCGAGAGTCGAGCAAGGGTCAGGGAGAGGAGGAGCGACAGCGGCGGTGTCGATGGCGGTGGCCGCGGGAAGGGGGATGAAGGAAAGGGTCGCGATGCGTTGGATAAGCGCGATAGTGGGAGGCAGAGGCGCGCGCATCGACTGGGGGGGGGGGAAGTAGAACGAGCGGTCGTCGGTGAAAACGAGGAAGTTAAGTGAAAACAACTTATGCCTCGTTTGAAGCCTTTGTAATTAGGTGGAAACGTAAACGAAAGCGGAGGCGGCGGCGGCGGCGGCGGCGGCGGCGTCGTCTGCGTCGGCGTCGGCGGCCCCGGTAGACCCGCATTTGTCGGACCCCGAACCCGAGAATTTATATTAAGCACGTCGGGTAGAAAGGCAGACTGACAGGGCCTCCGAATTTTTGCATCGCAACCGCGAAGCAAAAAACCCGCTCGCCGCCTGGCAAATCTAGATTATTACCATTGCGGATTAATTGAATACTTTCTACCAACGGAGAAGCGGTACGGATCTCATTGCATCGAGTGAAAGTCTCTGCCCGTTGCATCTTTGCCATCGCAATTTTTTCGTACTCGCGAATTGCATTATCAAGCTGGCGATTAATTCAGCCGTCTGCCGCTCCAGAATATATACCGGCTCGCCACTTACGATGACCAAAGAGAATTGTTGCTTGGCCAAGCTCCCGCTAGGCGCTCGCTCGACACGTTTCACTCCACTCGAGTTTTCGATTGTCTCAATCATAAAGTCTAAGCAACTATCGTTAACCATCAACGAGATTTCGTCGATAAATTGTAACAGCTCATGCGTCCATCGATACGCATTCGTGATAATAGTCGGATGATCCGTGATACATCAGCGGTCGTTACACACGCATCGAGGCTCACCAGAGCTCGCACTAACCAACATTTCCTCGATTTTATTTCTCTCATAATATTTTATACGACTGTAGACGGACAACTGGCGGCTCCGCGTGCGCGCGTCGTTAACATACCACCGGCTTTCTTATGACCCTCGCACACACATTCGTTTCTCCGTCTCGTTATATATATTTTTCAGATAAGGGGAGAGAGAGAGAGAGAGAGAGAGAATGAAAAAGAGGTGTATGCATCGTTCTAGAACAGTATCGATGGGTGGGGGTGCGGAGGCGGAAGAAGCTACGAGCTTTCCTCTCGCCTGTCTTTAGTAATAGTATTCGGTATTTCGAGTGGCGTTCGATGCTTGCTCGATCATCGCCTTACAAATATTTCCGAGTGTCGGCTATTTATCAATCGGGGACAAAGAAAGTCCCCTGCTCTTCGAGGCAATGGACGCGTAATGGAAAAAAAACCGCCGACCGACCATCCTACCTGCATTATGCTCCATTCAATTACCAATGCAATTAGCTTCTGCCGATAAGCGATTGCATACCGTCCAGCCCTCTCTCGCTCTCTTCCCTTTCTTTTTTTTTTCTGTTATTGTTTTGTATAGTCGACCGTGTATGCTGTTCATGTTTTAAGGCTGCGTATGAGTCGGGAAAACGCTTACGATAATTGCGAACGACCTTCCGATTAGAAACAATCACGTATACGACCAAGACGAGCAATTTTCCTTTTCCCCAATAGTACATATCAATTCGATACGCCGCATTACAAATTTCTCCGGATTATCTTAAAATGTGAGTATTGATTATTGATAATGCGTGTAAGGTGAAAGAAATGAAGAACGAAAGAAAGAAAGCAGGAAGTAGAAGAGAGATAAAAAAAAAATGCGAGCGTGAAAATGTAGTGCTTGCGCTTGCCCGTCTGCACTTTCAACTTTCATAAATGTCCTCGAGCCAGATCGCGTCGATTTCATTTGTTCTGGCCGTTTTTTTCAACCAAGCATTATCAGAATTTTCATCTCCTCGCGTTCTAGCGTCATTCTCTGGGCCGCGTAACTGCCTTATTACGACGTGAAAGTTCATTATTTGCAGAGCGGTTTCACTCATTTTCTAGTCCACGAAAGTAATCTTTTTTTAAAAGAGCACAGCCGTTTTCCAAATTTCAACAGCGTTCGTTTGGAAGTAAAGCCGCGCGCCTACAATCGCCTCGATCTCTAATCCTCTTTGGCGCATATATTTCTTTTGTGTCTTATCGACGAGCTTCTTAAGCGGGCTGTTTGCCTCTTGTCACACCCGAGTCACGGCAAATAAGAAAGGTGAAAGTTGAAGTAACAAGGCGATTAACCCGAAGGTATTCGGAAATGCCGTCGTGGATCCGCGCGGCCCCGGGACATTCTCCCGTTCTAACATGCACACAAATTACATCCGCCCGATCTCACGCACTCTATCGCACTCCAGCACTCCAGCACTCCAGCACTCCAGCACTCCAGCACTCCAGCACTCCAGCACTCCCGCACTCCCCCAACGAAGACACTCTTTACAAGTATTAAAACGATAGCCACAAGCCAGAGTTAATACAAGGCATTTGTCAGCAAGGGCAATTAGTCGTGCCTCGAGCTTACGGCGCGCGTGTGTTGGTTTAGCCGCCGGTTGGGCGCCGTTTTCTTCCTCCTCTTTTTCTTCGACCTCGTAATATCTCGCTCGCATTTATATAATAATGGACTAATAATGGTGTCTCTTAGTATGGGAAATAAGGCGATTGTGATATTCCGGGCGCGTAGTCGACGGCAAGTATGGCGGTAGTCGTGCGCGACGCGACAAGATTTTCCGACAACTTTTATCTCGTGTATCTCTGCCGAAGCCGAGGGCATCGCACAATTAAGAGGTCGAGTGGCCATTAAAAACTTGCCGCCTTCCTCATTGACACGAATGTGTTTGCTGCTGCTCTCCTTTTTAAAGTTACTACACGAGCGAGCGAGCGAACGATCCAACGAACGAACGAACGAACGAACGAACGAACGAACCAACCAACCAAACGTCGAACCAAACTCGCACGAAGGCTCGTAAAGACAGCGTGTATATAGTTCGGGCATGAAGTTCCTTGCTTACCGAGCTCATGTGTTTCTTCTCTCTTTATGCTTTGCGAGCGCGTCGGATTCGTAACTCTTGGCAATAAGAGCCAAGCTCGACTCAGCTCCCCCGACCCTCTTCCGAATCCTGTCCTCCTCCTCTTACATAGTCGCTACTACCGCTGACGCCGCCGTCGCCCGCGCCTCGAATATTTTTTTATTCCCCAGTCCGCGGAATAGCCGAGAGCTGCGAAGGAAGCGTTTCCGTGAGTCTCGATACGTCACGACGCATTCGTTGGTATTCGTAATGGTAACGGCTCGCCGCTGCCATATTCTCTGGCATTTCACGCTGGCCTCGATCGCCTCCACTAGCATTCCGACCCAAATTTACAATGATCCGTCCTTTTAAATGGCCCCACATCTCGGATCCTTTGTTCTTGGCAGCGAGCTCGCTCGTGCATTTGATAAATCTCGGGGAACGGCGCGTCGATTCGCTCGATCCACGCGACGCGTTCATGAATTACAAATGTCGCAGCCGAGACGCTTACTACGATGCTGGCCACCGACAACGCGGAAGACGGCCAGCGACTCGTGGAACGGCGTCGGGAGCTCGGCATTGCCGGCGTTGCGAGAGAGATCGATCACTAGCCGCTTCCTCCGACGGATGGGTTGGCAGGCTGCTTGTCCCAATGCTCAACGACGCGTTTCGGGTCGGGCGGCATTAGCTTTTCGGGTGGGTGACAGCGGGGAGGGTCCGTAGGAGAGGATCGGCGGCGGCGGCGGTGCGCTGTATGGCGCAATGCAGAGACCGAAGAGAAAAAGAAGTTGGATGGTCAAATGCAAACGCCTCGTAGCTTGAACTCGCCTCGGCCGGCTGAGCAGAGCAACAGCGGCAGCTGCAGGTCCGATGAACCTGCGGGGCTAATGCACTCGACGCCCGAGTAGTTCCGCGCCGTACTTGGCGCACGTGAGCACCATCGCGTGCCCTGCATACCCTTCTGCCTTTTCTACTTCTGCTTCATCCTCTTCATTCTCCTCCTCACCGCACTCTCTCTCTCTCTCTCTCTCTCTCTCTCTCTCTCTCCAAACCACACACAAATAAACACGCGCGTACACACGTACACCATCCAGTGTATTTTTCCTCAAATCCCGTCTTTCTCCCTCTCGTATTCTTAATTCTCCCCTTCCTCCATATCCTCCGTCTCATTCTTCTCCTTCTTTTCCTACTCTTCTTCTTCTCTTGTACTTCGCAGGTCCCTTTTGTTTTCTCGAGCGACGAAACACGCCGGGCACTCATTCCACAGCCATGATCCCTCGACAAGTCGCGCCTAGCGGGTCTATCCCAATTTTTTCATCCGACAAATCATTCGAGCCTCTGTATCATGCGTTTATCATTTATAACCTCGAGCGTCATGTTGTTTGTTTTAAGAAAGCGTTGGTAAGTAGAGTGGCCCCGTCGAGTTGTTCCTCCGACCGAGCGGGCCGATTAAGAAGCTCGAATGTGTAATTTGAGTTGGAGGAACAACACTGCTCAGCGGAGCCCATACTCGCATGCTGATTAGAATTGTTGCCCAAGCGAGAGGATGGATGAAGGGTGTGGGTTGGGGGGAGGGGGGATGCGTGTACGTAGCGGGGAAGGCAAATAGCTAATGTGCCATCAACTTGTAATGTTCCAGGCTTTCCGTGAGCGACTGTGCGCCTCAGACGTCGCGGGTGAGCTCGAACTTGCACAGCAGCAGTAGCATGGCGGTGAGCCGTGTACCGAGCCCCCCGCCGCCGGAAGTCAACACTCCCGTCGCCGAAAACTGGTGTTACACGCAGGTACGTATTGGAAGACATTCCGGCCCTGCGGATGATTATAGATTTGCAGTCTATGGCCGCGCGCGCACAAGTCGCTCGTGTACTTGTGCGTGAGAGCACGCGTTCGCCTAGCGCTCTCTCAGTCTATTTTTACTTCAGCGTCCCCTCGCACGCGAAGTGAACGACCTGCAACTAGATATCTTGCACCGCTCGTGCATCATGCCTCTCTGGCCTCGGCCTCCCTCCTCCTCCTCCTCCTCCCAGCCCCTTCACGTCCCCTCCCGCTCTACCTTCTTCGCTCGCATCCTCTCTGTCTCGCTCTCGCTATCCCCCTCCCGCCCTTACTCGCTCGGTATCCCCCCACCCCGACACGCTACAGTCATTCCGCCCTCCTTTGCCTAGCGCAAGTATCTTCCTCCTAAACTTCTCCAACGCCGAGCGAGACAAATCTGCAGTCTCCTACGAATGAGTTTCTCCTCTTGTTGCCTCTTCGGGAGAGTAATTTCATTTAAGTATAACAGCCTCTTGAACGCCAGCTCTTCGTAGTCCCCAATGCATCTCCAGTCTTGCAAGAAAGAGAGAGAGAGAGAGAGAGAGAGAGAGAGAGACAAGAGTGGAACAATCAAACAATGGAAAAACAACAACATTGGACATAATTGAACAATCGCTGATTATGATTTGGCCGCAACATTGGCCGATGCCGAGCAAAGTATTAAATTCCATGGAGCAAAAAAGTTCCTCTCGTCTGATATCGCAAGTCTTATTTGTAAAACGATAATCGCGAAAGGAGCAGATTATACGTTTTGAAACTCCTTCGTCGATTCGTGGCAGACGCACCAATTCTACTTTATTAATGTTACTTCCTCGGGCTCATTAGCATGCGATATGTGAATCGTGCCGACGACGTATGGAAGGAGGGTACGCACGGGGCGCGGGTGAGGATGCGAGGAGAATGCGTGCGCCACAATAGTGGGGCGCGGCTCTCTGCTCGGCTCGCTTCGTCGTGCAAACACGCGCTCACGTGGGTGTACGAGAGCTAAAGTCTCGACGAAGCGAAAAGCCCACACGGTGCGATATTATCTCGTGCACATTGAAATTCAGCGAGCGTGTGTCGATGAACCTTTAAGCGACGGTACTCGGGAGAAGCGGAGAAAAGCTCGCGAATCCGTCGGGGCCCTGGGATTCTAAGGGCTTGCACTTCTCTTCCGGCTCTTGTGGGAGCACCGAGAACGGGGGCGCCTCCCCCCTCCCTCCCCCCCATTTCTGGGCTTCGTTCACGCTCGTAGAGCGACCCCCACGAGAAGGGACGGTGATGAAACTTTGTCAAGCGAAGCTTATGGATGTATCGATAAAGCTGGCCGAGTCAAGTGCTGCGGCGGAAAAAGCTGGTATTTCGCGGTAACCGGAAGCGTTAGCGGCGACGGAATTGGTGGCGGCAGCGGCGGCGACGGCGGCGGCGGCAGTGGCAGCGGCAACGTTCCCCTGTCTTTCCGGGACCCGTCGTGATCGCCGCTCTTACCTCGGATGATCCAAGGCCGCGTGTGAGAATCGGGTTGAATGACTTTGGGGGCGTCGACCGCCGCGGCGTCCCGCGCCCGTATCCACCTGAGCAACAGCGACCGAGGCAAAAAGGCTCGGGGCATTTCCGTGGAGTCCTCGGAGCACGATTCACGATAGTTACGTAGTGCATACGCGTGTTGCGTAACCGACGTCCCGGGGGCCTGTACAGCCAAAAGCAACGGGTGGA
>NW_011948423.1:5094918-5099537 GCF_000503995.2 Ceratosolen solmsi marchali
CGCTTCCGTCCTGGATGAGTCGGTGGGTGGCATTGAAACCTTATATCGATATTTTCTGCGCACGCTCAAGCGCCGAGCAATTGTCGATTGATTAGAGACGCGCAATTTCAATGATTAGGATGGTAGGAATCAAGCTAACGAGGTCGCCACCCGACACAGGGACCTGGGCGAGCTTCCTCGGTGTCCATACTCGGCCGGCTTGTAAAAAAGTATTGCGCGAGCGAGCTCGAGTGCACGCGGTGCTGATGATTACGAGCCTCCCGTACATTGAACTCCCTCTTTCTCTCTTTCTCTCTCTTTCTCTCTTTCTCTCTCTTTCTCTCTCGGTCATACACACTGGCGTGAGCGCGCGCTCTTACTCTGATTGTCGTGAGGCTTGGACGAGCAAACGTGCAAGCGAGCGCGATACTCGGTATTAAGCGCACGAGAAAGAAATAGAGAGAGAGAGAGAGGGGGGAGAGATGGAAAGAGAAAGAGAGAGAGAGAGAGAGAGAGAGAGAGAGAGACTCACCGAATCGGATAAAGCGTTGGTGCTATGCCCTCCTTGCGGTCGTCGACAGCACAATCACCTCCTTTCCTTGCGATAAACCTTCCGTCTTTTCGACAAGTTCGTTGAACCCGCTAATCATTTCAATAATAGGTTACATTCTGATTTCTGCTTTGGAGATTCCAAATACTAAAATAATTCCTTATTTGCATTGTGATCTTATATGGATTTTTTTTGATAGACTTGTACACAAATGCAGAGTCGGTGAATAATCGCTTGTGCTCATTTAATAAAGAGTTCTCTTCACGACATTATAAGTGAGGGCGCGAAGATAAATATTGCTTTTTAATGCTTTACAGTCTGTACGATTCTTCTTTTCTCTCTCTCTCTCTCTCTCTCTCTCTCTCTCTCTCTCGCTCTGTCTCTGTGTCTGTCTGTCTCTCTCGAGCAAAACTCTTACATTTAATTTACAGACAGATATTCACCATGCCGGATTAATCAATAAATTGTGCAAACGAGTTTCTAGTTATAAAATACATGGGCCAATGAAAACATCCATATTCCGAAAAACGTTTAAGTGGCGGATTGCCGTGACCGATAGCTTAGCTGCTAAAAATTAACATTCCACGCATTACCGTGCACGCCAATTTTCCAAGTAAAAGCCGTCGAGGCGAATTTTTAAAAAGAGATGAAAATAAACGAATAGATAGCTTTTCGTAAGTCATTGAGAAAGGAATTGTGCCTCGTCGTGTATGTTCGGTTTAAGTTTGCACACGTTTCGTTATACAAAAGTGTACGAGGCAAGGAAAATATCGATTCTTGTGCTGTTAAAGGAAAAGGAAGCGTTCGGTCGAAAGCACACGCATCCGGAGACGTATACATACACGACCGTGTGATGCCAATAGAAAGATGCAGATAAATGCAGACAGACAGACAGACAGAGAGATATAGATAGAGAGGGAGAGAGAACGAAGGAGAAAGAGGGAGCTCAATCTTGATTGCGTACGTAATAACAGGCTTCCGCGTACTCGTCAGTCGATCGGACACTTTTGTGCACTTTATCGTTATTTATAAATTGTGCTTCAATCGTGGTGCGGCTTCTACACGGAAAGTAAAAACAGATGCAAAGTGAGAGATAGAGAGAAAGATAGAGAGAGAGAGAGAGAGAGAGAGAGAGAGGCAGAAGCTCGACTACATTAGAGAAATGAGCCGCGTTACTCAAGTACCTCGAAATCGGACGTGTAAATAAATAATGGTCGAGCATTAATTAGTAATGTGAGTATGCAAGTATCCCACGCTCGATAGCTACGTCCAGGTAAATAATTCTTGAATAAAACGTTAAAAGAGCAAAGACAAAAATTGCGCATACCGCTCCCCCCTCTCTTTCTCTCTATCTCTATCTCTATCTATTTCTATCTATTTCTCTCCTTCTCTCTCGTGAAAGAGGAGGCAAGCAAAAAGATGTACCGCGTGCGCGGAGCGGTCGTTTAAATTCCGTAATTTTCCGCCACCACGAGCATTTTCCCCTGGCTTCGTACTTACTTACTCAGACATGCACGGAGCCGATTTATATATGCAGGATTCGTTACGCGTGTTTCGGTGTTGCGTTCTCAATTTGTATGACGCGTTCGCAATAATTTTCGTCGATAAAGTCAAATGGGCGCCCGTCGCTAAGCCGCGAGGAAAATAAAGGAAATGGAGCGACGGGTATAAGCAAACGAACACGCGTTATTTCTCTTTGCTGATGCCTGAGTATTCCATACACTTACATATGCTAGATAGAAGACGCACGCCTATGCGTAGCAGGCATATAGATTTGGCTCTGAGCATCGCTTCGTTCGCCAAGGTCGAATGAGTCGTGACGTCAGAGAACGTTGACTCCTGGGGGCTCGACCTCGTGTTCCTCTTTTCCCCGTGCCCCCACCACCACTCGCTCTGCCGCGCTCCTCGTCCCATCCACCCCGTTCTACCATCGCTTACAAGCACGCGCATTCGCACGCAACGCACGCACACGCGCACACACGCGAGCACACTACCTCGCTCACTCTCTTTCTCGTTCTCGGAGACTGTCCGCGTGCTTGCTTGCTCGTCCAGGGCATCGCACATACACCGCTGTCCGAAAGAATCGGAGATTCTCCGCCAAGACGAGATAAGTTTCGCTCGCTATCTTTCTTTCGCCTTATCTTTTTCTGCTTTGTAAGTGCTTTACAACGGCAACGCCTATGACGAAGACAACGACGATGACACTTACGGGCGCTTATTCTTACGGTATTGCAAACTCAGTGCCGCTCCTTTTTCCTTATTTATTTTTCATTTTTCTACTTTTTTTTTTCTCTCATCGGTTCGCCACCCTCAGCCGTACCTCGTCTCATCCGTTTAGTATTGTTTTTTCAAAGCCAATAAAATAGGCTCTGTGCGAGAGAGAGAGAGGAGGAGGAGGAGGAGGAGGAGGATGGGTGGGTGGCTGGCGGAGGCATAGAACAACGCGAGATATGCGAAAGTTGCGATGGCTGCGCTCGGCCCTTTATGGTCGGATTATCGTTGAATGGAGAGCTTCTTGTGAAGGCTGTGTGGTTTTCTGTTGATTTACCGTGCGAGTTGGCGCGCACAGCCACTAAAGGGCGTTAATTAATGTCCCGGGTAAATTTTCAGTATTTGGCTCGGTTCGCTCATTGTTGTGGCTTAATTTGCTCACCATACAAAAACGTGTTTGTTATCCATTTATACAGACGGTCGCTTACTATTTTGTAAAGTTATAGAATTAAATTGATGATTCAAGGAAAGTATATATATATGTGTGTGTGTGTGTGTGTGTGTGTGTGCGTGTGTGTGCGCGCGTGTGTGTACGCGTGCGCGTGTGTGCCTATATATGTGTGTATATACATGTTAAAGCTGCCGTGGCATTGTTGGCCATAATCGATATAAATAATCAAACAATGACGAGCCATTAAGGATGTTACATGTCCGACAATGCGCAAATACTTAACGTGTTCAAATTTTTATTCACGCACGGACGTCAAATCTCGACTGATTTGCCATTTTTGTTTTTAGATAGCCAATCCAGCCGAAAATAAAAGCCTGTTTATAATTCTCTCTAAAAATATGCTTCCTCAATGCGCGCACGCAAAACTCACACGTGGAACTGGTGAAACTGCATTTTCCTTCCTCCTTTTATCTAAAGCAGCTCTCAAAGTAAAGTCAATGTAGAAGGAATAACAGGAAATTAGCCAAGAAAACGTCACTTGAAATATATATATATATATATATATATATCTACGCGCGCGCGCACGCACACGCACACGCACACGCACACGCGCGCGCGTTTAACTTTTACCGTTAGATCGGTCGCGCTTACGCGTCTCTTCTTCTGTCAATCCGTCAGAGTGATTTCCGCGCCGCGTATAAAAAGCGGCGACTATTATGTAAAAAAGACCAAGTTTATTTTGACCCTGACTTGTGTGCGCGGTGCACACGTGTCCACGCTTATTAAAGCTCTCGAGTGAGTCCAGGGTCGTTGCAATGGCCGCGCGCGCACGGGCTACCTGAGTGAGGTGAGAGAGAGAGAGAGAGAGAGAGAGAGAGAATGCGAATGCTTGTGCGCGCGCGTGTATGCGTGTGTAATCAAGTAAGCGAGCGAAAGAGCCGGAGACATCTTGTTTTTTTTTTTTTTTTAATGGATCGATAGATGCATTCTTGTTACTTGCTGGCTGGAGCCTTTTTTTTTTTTTTTTTTTTGTAATCGCACCGCAATAGGAATTTGCCGAGATTAGCGGCCTCACGGAGAACATAATTTTTTCTTATTTTTCACAAAAGTGACGTGGGTCTTTTTGCACCTGGTCCACGTACCGGGTGAATAGTATAAATATATAAAACTGGAAATTCGTCGGTTAGAGACTGCAATAAATTCGTGATAATTTCCATTTTATAATCGTCAAGGAAGCTCGCGACTTAATCAAATCTGAAATTCCCCCATTGGGCATTTAGAGCTAGTCGATATTTAAATTAGACTTGCCGAATACTGACTGACACTGATGTGGCGTCTCATTTGAAGGTCTTATGTGCACAGGTGAAGGTGGTCAAGTTCAGCTACATGTGGACGATAAATAACTTTAGCTTCTGCCGTGAGGAAATG
>NW_011948423.1:5099550-5130673 GCF_000503995.2 Ceratosolen solmsi marchali
TGCAGCAGGAGCTAACGATAAGCTCAAATGGTAAGATCACGACACTTTACTCTTTAATCCTGCGAGCAGTTACGTGCAAGCGTAATTACCAATTAGATCTGTACCTCGATTTTCTTCCTACTTTTAAATAAATACATATGTGAGTTAAGAACATTTTGGAATTTCATTTTATTATCGAGCACACGAGTGTTTGTGGAATCTGAGATTGCAAGTTGCCAGTCATTAATTATAATGTGGATAATTTTTTTTCGACATGACCAAACGTATTATGTAAAGGACGTTGTATATTTACAATCACAGCGGGCGAATTGATTTTACTCGGAATTTGTCAATTAGTGTGTAATAAAGTATATATATATATATATATATATATATATATATATATAAATATAAAGATATATATATATATAAATATATCATATAAATATATGAAAACAAATGTTCGGTACTCTATGTATTGTAATACAAAAAATGTCTGGTAAGATTGCCATCATCGGCAGCATAACGACTTAATATATCTGTGACTTGTAATTTATTGCACAATAAATTCCAAGTCCGATTTGCCGAAAGAGACCGCCTGGAGTATTTTCTGTCCAGAGCCGGAGAAGAAACTTTTTTTTTTTTTTGTTGTTGTTAGATTGCAACTCTCAAATTAAAGCGTCGCGGAGAAAGGCGTAGACGACGGTATGCCGGCATTTTCATTAGCATTCAATTGTAAATGGAATAAATTGTCTATTATTGCATCGATAATACTATGTGTATCCATCGTGTGCAATGCGGCATGACTTATCGACGTATTAGAGCACCTTGAAAAGTGCGGTTGAATATCTATTTGGCACGTGCGAGTTACGACGTCGTATTTTTCCTCTCCTTTCTTTTGTTTCGTTTTTATTTCTGCACTGGCCAAACATTTTCTTTTGTTATAAAGTCACGAAAATCGCGCACATGACAATGAAGGCTTTCAATTGTCACGCAACGAGCTTACGTCGATGAGCACGATTCATGAGGGAATATAATTAGCGATAAAAAAAAAAACAAAAAATTATTTGCTTTGTGTTAGTGATTCGTTAACGAAGTTTAATAGTTCATCGTTGAATATTGGGTAAGAAAACTTTTGCAATTATAAAAGTTGTTATACCTTTAATTCGATTGAAATCTCGGGATTAAAGTAAGCTGCAACGATAGATTCTACAAACGTAATGCAACTTTCTTTTTGACACAAACACGAATAACGTTTTATGTTCTGTTTACTTATAGGTGCCTAAGAGTAAATCCAAAAGGTTTGGACGAAGAAAGTAAAGACTATCTGTCCCTGTATCTACTTCTAGTGTCATGCAACAAATCGGAAGTGAGGGCCAAATTCAAATTTTCTATTCTTAATGCCAAAAGAGAAGAAACCAAAGCGATGGGTAATTTTCATTAACTTCTTTATTATTTTCATATATATATATATATATATTCACTTAAAAACTCGGCTGCGTTCTTTAATATTTATCGAGACGAAACAAATATAACAATTACATTTTGCGATTTTTTTTCTCACGATTTAATATAAAATCTGCGAACGTCATTTTAAATTTGAAATAATGTTAAAAACGGTTCCTTTCTCCCCATTCCCTCCTCCGCCGTAAATCTCATCTAAGATTTGCCCTCTCGATTAAGCGATGACTTTTATAACCAATCGTTTGAAGCGAATCCCTCATTATTTATGAGGCAACGCCCGTAGAGATCGTAATTTTTGATAATTATTCAACTCGATCCTGAAATATCAATGAGCTAGTTAAGCTCGATATTTCCGTACTCGGTGGTAGGATATTGATATTACGATTGTTCATTTGACAATTGCGTTTTTAATGCAAAATACTTTACTCGATGCAATTTACTTAAAATCCGAGACCATTATGTTGGCCATAAAGTACTTTATAGTTGCATTAAAAGCACAATATTGATCGTAAAATCTCTTTTTTCTATGATTACAGAGAGCCAGCGAGCGTACAGGTTTGTTCAGGGGAAAGACTGGGGCTTTAAAAAGTTCATAAGGAGAGATTTCCTTTTGGATGAAGCGAATGGTTTGCTGCCAGATGACAAACTCACGATATTCTGTGAGGTATATACCTTTGTATGTTGTGTTATTACCTTAATTTTCGAAACCTTTAGTGTGCTCGTTATAATATGAAGCTTCTCACACTGCGACAAACGCCTTTTTTTGTCCATTCTTGTAGGTTAGCGTCGTTGCCGATAGCGTCAATATATCCGGCCAGAGCAACACGATACAATTCAAGGTGCCTGAGTGCCGACTGCCCGACGATCTCGGACTCCTTTTTGAAAACCAAAAATTCAGCGACGTCACGCTCAGTGTATGTGGCAAAGAGTTCCAGGCGCACAAAGCTATATTGGCCGGTCAGTTGACACATTTGATATTATGGAAGGAAAGCCCTTGATTTGATAGTGATCGACAAATTTAATCTTTAATTGGCAATACGAAATTTTAAGGAAAAAGATGTAGGGTGAGAGGTATCGAGAAAGAGAGAGAGAGAGAGAGAGAGAGAGAGAGAGAGAGAGAGAGAGAGTGAGTGAGTGAGTGAGAGAGTGAGTGAGAGAGTGAGTGAGAGAGAGTGAGAAATCGGAATTATGACATTTTTATTGAAATACTTGCATATCGAGTGATTTTTCAATAATACAATTAATGCGCGCAGTGGCGTTAAAAATTAACGAATGAGATGGCGCGTACGTGGGATTATATAAAACTTACGTAGACACTTAAAGAGATGGCAATTTTCTTGCGCAAATCAACAAACATTAGTTATGCGTCACGTGTTGCGTTTAGTCAATGTGTAATAAGCAATAGTTTTTAAAATGTATGCGGCCGAAATGAGATAGTACGGGGAAAATTGTATGTAGGTTTAAATAGCCATTTGATTGACACGATTTTTCTTCTTTCTTTTTGAAACTACCCACATGCCATAATTATCAAGTTCATAGCGGTTTACCCACTAACCTCATTTTTTTATTTTTTAATTTGAGCGGAAAATTATTGAACCGATTATCTTGACGTCATACAAGGCCTCTACCGAGTAAATTCGCTAATCTTGATTCGTTGATTCCTTAACGATAATTTTATTCTTTTTTTCTTGATATTTTTTTTTGTTTTTTTTTTGTTTTTTTTTGTGTTATGTGTTGTTTTTTTGTTTTTTTTTTGTCTTGTTTCAACTTGCTTATATAACAAATGATTGGAATTGTATATAAGCAGCCTCTTGTTGGTTAGCTGTTTTGTTTTTGTTTTTGTTTTTGTTTATGTCCAACATGTGAAACCTTTGTTATACCAAATCTGATGATTTGACAACGAATAGGCTATTTTGTTGTAAAATACGAGGAAGTTGTCGTTCGGCCGCTTCAGTACTGCCGGCAAAATATATTAATAATATGTTTGTTTGGATTATTTTATAGCGCGCAGTCCAGTGTTTTCGGCCATGTTCGAGCACGAAATGGAGGAGAGAAAACAGAACAGAGTCGACATTACCGATGTCGAACAAGATGTATTTAGAGAAATGCTGCGATTCATTTACACAGGGAAGGCCGCGAATCTCGAGAAAATGGCAGACGACTTGCTCGCTGCCGCGGACAAATATGCGCTCGAGAGGTTGAAGGTCATGTGCGAAGAGGCGCTTTGCACGAGTTTAGCCATCGACAATGCAGCAGATATCCTTATTCTTGCCGATCTGCATAGTGCAGATCAGCTGAAGGCGCAAGCTATAGATTTCATAAACACGTAAGTTTTTTTTTTCCTCCTCCGTGAATTATGCAACAGCTCGTTGTTATCCAATTTGTATGCGATTTTTTTTTCTCTCTCTATTGTGTACGTACGTATTTTTAAATTGCGATGTATCAGCAATCATAATTATGAGGCTGCGTGTATTTATTACGTATTGGCGTATTGTTGGATTGGCCATTGGCTCGCGTTATCCAATTATGTTACGCCAATAATTATTTTATCGTTAAGTGTGTTTATCGAACACGAAAAAAGAAAATGATTTTAATTTCTTTAATCGTGGAACAACATTCAATTAGATTAACCATGAAAATGTTTAAAATTGTCGCTGGAAGGATAATTTATTGAATATTCATCGAAAATTATTATCAATAATATTGTTGCTATAATATTGCTGTTGTTGTAGTAGTAGTAGTTGTTGTTATTATTATTATTATTATTAAGATCTTAAGCTTTTGCGTCTTATTGAAAAAGTTAATTTAAAAAAAGAATCAGCCACACTGATAATGGTTGTTTACAGGAAGGGATGAGATACATTATGATGATATATTGCACAAGCGCAAGTTAATACAATTTTTTTTGCATATAATTTTCATTCTTGCCTCTATTTACCTCTTGTTTGAATTTTACATAAAAAGCCATTTGTTTCTACACGGCATTAGATGCTACTTTGACTACGAGGCATATAAGATTCATTTTACATTTACATAATCGATCGGCGGAGACGTAGAGCGAAAAATCACTTTGCTTTCAAGCTCAAATTATGTTATTATAGTATTCGAATTGCACCTTGTAACATTTTAAGCAGCCATGAAACTTATTTCTCGGAAAGGCTCTACGAGCTCAAAAGAGAACGTTTGTTTAAGTGCCGGTGCACAACTTTTACAATCTAATGCTAATCAGCAGGTACTCCGATTAATAATACTACTTATCTCTGTGGTTTCAGGCATGCAACTGATGTGATGGAGACAACGGGATTCAAGTCGATGGTAAGTTCGCATCCAAACTTGATAGCGGAGGCTTTTCGGGCACTTGCAACCCAACAGATTCCACCTATCGGACCGCCACGGAAACGAGTTAAACAAAGCTGAAAGCAGTCACCCCTAGCTCCGGGTACAACAACATCACCCCCGCCTCTGTTACACCCTTCTTGACTTTTGTGCAAAGTGAAAGGGGAGTAGTGTTAAATAAATGTTTCATAGTGCGCCAGCCTTTGAGCCACTTAAAATGAAAAAACAAAAACAAAACCGAAGCTATTTAAGAGACGGATTAAGACTATAGTGTCTAGTGGAGATAAATATTGAAAAAGAGAGATGGAAGAAGGCGAGGCGAAGGTGAAGGCCAGTTATAACGACGCGGGCGCACTTCGGCAGATTCATGGAGTTGCGTGTCAGTGAGAGAGTGTCTGTGGTGGTGAAAAAAACAAAAAAAAAAAAAAAAACAATTTTGCGACGCAGAAAGCCACTTCGAGGAACAGAAATGTGCGACCGCCTCTCCTCTCATGGACGCCAACGCCAACTATTGCGAGCGAGCGAATGCGCGATGAGACTAGTGCAAACTCTTGCGCCAATGCCCGTTCACAGAAGGGTCGAACGTCAAAATGATTGAATTCCGTAGTTGAAAAGCCGACTTAGTCTCCGGTGGCCAAAGCGCCAGCCATTCGCGATCAAAAACAATTGTAATCAGCGTCACCGATTAGAGTAACGTTGCTGTGCTAGACCGCCCGTGGCTTTTTTTTATTTCGCTCCAAGATGACACGCAGAGCGATTATCATTCCGACTTTCACTTCCATATTGAGAACACGTCGCGCTGATCGAAGAGCAGCCAACAGAGGACCAAAACGATCGAAGCTAGCTACGTTGCCACGAAACAACACAGACGATGTGATAGGCGTCGGCCAGACGATTAAACCATTTTGTTCCTTTGTCAGCGGATCAAACGTTACCTCCCGTTAAAAATAAGCCTTTAGTCTGGCTTGGACCCTCGGAGTGGGTTCCTTCGGGAGGCTCTAGACACTTTGTTTATTACCGGATAGTAATTTTTAATTGTAAATCATCAAACTCTTCCAGATAGGAGTAAATGATTCTAGTTAGCGTTTTATATGATCTCTTTCTCTCAATATTTACGATTATTATTACGATTAATGCTATGCGCAACCTGTGCCCTGTATTTTTGTATATTTTTTGCCTGCAGATATTCCTATTGATACTTCCCTCGTTCGCCCCTCCCCCTTAACGTCCAGTCCAGCCGCACCCTCCCCCACCCACCAACCCAGTCCGCCCCGTCCCCCTCTTCGCACCCAATTCAACCGACCGTTTTCCAACTTCCGTTTGTTCTCTTCTTTTTTAATCGATAAACTTTATCAACAGATATAATCAGGCACTTTTTCCAATTTTCTTATTCGATATTTTAAAGGCAATTAATGAAATTTCTAGACAAATTTTAGACGCGAATTTATGTTTTCATTATAAATTTTAGGGTTGTCCATAATTTAACGGAAGATCGAATTGCGTTGGCTTAAACAATGTAAAAACGATGGATATTCAACTTCGTATTTGTTGAGCCCTTTTGTTAGCATATCGCTAATTGAATTGGAAGAGAAATTGATACTGACGTTTTTTAGGTGTAGAGTGGCAAATATTGCAAAAATGCTAAATAAAATGTATAGTAAGCGTTAGTCAAATACGGTAAGAACTATTAATCGTTTTGTGTAATTAATTGTTAAATATCGCAAGGGATTACAAAAAAAAAAAAAAAAAAAAAAAAAAAAAAAAAAAAAAAAAAAAAAAAAACAAAAAAAAAACAAAAAAAAAACATTCATGCGAGCTGAATTATGGGCAACCAGAGGCAACAATAATTATCGTTTAATACTATGCTGGCTTCCTGATCCTTCAACTTAGTTTTATCCAAGGTCTTAAATTTAATACCCTAATATTACACTAATGACGACGATAATGAATATTAATGCCATACATGTTCTGTGATAAGTCCATTGTAACAATTGCAACTGTATCTTTACTCCTGCTCTTGAAACTTAACGCCACGTCCTGATTAGTCGATCCTGGCAGCCAGTGAAAATATCCATTAAGTATCGAGCTGTGTCGGACGGCCCCATGAAATAGAAGTCGCTAAAATCTCTAATGTACATAATATCTATATTTTGTAAGAATCAAACTCAGCTTCAGCATAATATGCAATTGATTGAAAACATTAGAAATCCTCTTGTAATAATCTTGATTATCGCATGTTCCTTTTTCTGAAAGACCAAGGTGTTTTAGTTTGCGCAATGTGATAATTAAATTTTAGACTTAGTATCGCTATGTGTGTGACTAAGAGTTTTGTAAATTTTCATTGACTCTCGTGTATAGCGTTTATATGTGTAAATTTACGTTTATCAAACTGAAGCTTATTTTAAAGGAAGAGAAGTTAAGGAACGTGCACATATAATTGAACCTTAAATTGATCTGTATATTTGTATTTTGGGACTGTCCGACAAACGATGAAGTTTGTAATAATCAACGATTTTCTTAAATGATAATATTGTTCGAATGAAAGTTATTGTTTAATGACACCGATCTGCAGCAAGAATATATGAGCGTATGACTGGATAATTTGATAAACTAAGTACAAGTAAGACAAATGTTACCTCATCATGGAATTCAGTACTAATGTACTATGGATTGCCGATGTTTCTTTGTCCAATGCACTTCCATATTTATGTTGCATTTAACTTTGAAGCTTTTTGTTAAAAACATTATGACAGCGGCAGTCCTTGGTGCAAAGCACTGCTCATCAGTACCAGCTCATACATTCATTTTTCCATTATTTTAAGTCATTGCACCACATCAAATAAATTACATTTTCATTATAAAATATGTGATAATTATTTATACCCACTTTCCAACAAAATCTTTCAATTGAAAAGTAACATACAAAAAGAACTACGGCATAGCAATAGAAATACGATTCATGTATGTAAAGAAAAAAGTCAACAATAATTTTATTTCTCTTTGGATCTTTTTTATGATAATAAATAATTGAAATCTCAACTTTACATGTTTGCCACAATAACTATTTCGTGTCACTTATACATATTGATAAAAAATATATTAATTAGAAATTTTCAGCTCGTTAATGTGATTAGCGCTTCCACAACATTTCCCCTGTGCTCTCTTAATGTTTGTTCGGCTAAATTCCTATTGATTTCCATTTCCTTCATCTGCACGACAAACAAAGCATATTAAGTCCTTAAATTTTATAAAATGCAAGATTTTCATTGCCCTCTAGGCTTATTTACTTACAATTAAGTCAACATCTTCCTTATTAATGGAAATTTTTAAAAGTTCCTTCTCTTTAGCTTTCTTTTCTGCCACTTCTTTATTACGTCGATCTCCAATAATGCTCATTGCCTATATGCAAACGGAGGATAATAATTAAATTAACAAAGATATCATATTCTTATAATCAATACGCAGATTAATATAATGATCGTACATATATTAAAATAATGGTCTTCAATTACATTCAGTATGTTGAAAAGAGTCGATATTATATTCAGTCTAATGCGTTTAAATGAGCTTTATAGGTTAGTGTACCGACGACGACGCATCGTTTTCAAATAAGATTTTGCAAATTGTTATCAATGAAAAGGTAAACGCAAAGTACATTTCACGGTACTTGGCATTCTAATTTTGCATAATTTCGGGCAGCATTGCCTTCAAAACGTCCTCGTCGCATTAAAACAAAACTTACACTCGTAAAACCTTCGGAGGATGATATTTCCCTTTCCTCGGCATAGTCTGTAACTTTTTCCAAATCTGCAGCTCCACTGTCATACTTTGCCGTCCTCTTTTGTGATTTTCCTTGCTGGATCTCGTCCGAATCACCGTTCACGTCTTCATCAGCCATGATTTATTAGAGACGGCAAAACAATGATCCCGATGACGTTCCGGAAAATCAAACGTTCAATCAGTGCACTTTTCTCGTTTCATTCGGTCGCTTAGCGTACGTACTGCTGGATCGAGGAAAAAGTTTATAATTATTTCTCAGATACAGACGTTTAATACGTGACTTGTTAACGGAAAAGTGAACTCGCGTCTCAACAAATGCCGATTCTATTAAACTGTAAACTATTAACCTAAGCAGATTGCACGCAAGGCTCTTACTTTATTTTTGTCGATCATTTCTTAATGTTGGCAATGGAGAATAAATCGCACGAGGTTACGATCTAGTATGATCTACAAGTGCAGACAGCAAACCATTTTTATACACTTAAATCAAACTGGGATGGGTAGTAGATGACGTTGCGGTAATTTTGGTTGAGCGCATGCGTAAAGTTGAAAACAACTGATTTTCTTTATGGAATTGTTTGTTGATTTTCATGTTTATACGCTCTTAGACGACTTAGGCCGGCATAAAATGTCTCAAATTATCCGCGATTCGAATTAAGGAAATGTTCATGACATACTGTTGTCGGATCCTTCTTTTATATGTTAACCGAATTGTATTGCCATTTTATTATAAGATTATTAAGTAATGGATAAAAATTATTTGCAAGATATAAATTCAATATACTTTTCAAGACTATTTCCATTTAATGATCTTTATAGATGGTTGAGTTATGGCGAAGGTAAAGTTGTTATAGTATGATTTGTTATAAGACTGCACGTATTAATATTATAAATAATGCAAGTATCATTACGTATATTTGTACTTATTCATAGAGAAAACATTTGCTTGTCGAGAATTTGCATTAAATTTTCAAGGTGATAGGTATTTAAGAAACCAATCGTATCAGAAAATTTGTGATCTGAAACGCGCAATAAAGATAAATCATCCTGTTAAAATCGACATTGGTGCTGTTTACAATATTCCGTAAGACTTGATTTCATCTAATGCATCTACGTATTGACATATATGTAATCATGTATATTCTCTATTATGTGTAATTTGAATTACAAATTTTTAGGCCTGCAATTTATAAAGTCGATTCGATATTTTATTCCGAACAAAAGGAACTGATATTCGATATCGATGCCACGGATTACGACGAAGTGAGAACTTGCTGTTCGGGAGCGGACATTTGTCCAAAGTGTTGGAAGCACATGGTAATAGCCTTAAAAATTTTAGATACAGCATTAAGAGGTAGCGTGTTTGCCTTACTAATTACTCGATTAATTAATTCTTAAATAAGTAATAGTCGCTTGTGCCTATTAAAACCAGCGAATCTTTTAACGCAGAAGATTTTGGATTTGACCACATACTGTGGGTATTTTCTGGTAGAAGAGGAATCCATTGTTGGGTGTGCGACAGGAAGGCACGATTGTTGAGAGGCAGTGGTAGAATCGCTATTGCTAATTATTTGCAATTGGTGACCGGTGGTAATTATAAGAAGAAAAAGGTGGAGATAAAGGAGAGAATTCATCATTCCGTTAAGTAAGTAAAAGTACCGTTAATCACGTTTATTCAACAAAACAGTGCAGTTCATTATGAGTTTCAATCATTGCGAGTATTTTATTTATAGAAGAGCCCTTGAAATCATAGAACCGGTGTTTGTAAAAATGTGCGTGGAAGAGCAGAATATGCTAGGTACTAGCGATGGGATAGCAAAATTTTTAGGAATTATCGATAAAGAGGAGATGCGTACTATCGTGCAAAGGATATTTGAACAATATTCGACGAGCCTTACCAAATGGGAAGCATTCGTGCATTTCTACAGACATCAACTTCAATCGGTCAGTTCAATTTATGAGTATAATTTTCAATATTTTCACATTAATAAATGTTGATCGATACAATTATTACTAAAATAACCTTAGGAATCCGAGGACTGGAGCAGAACGCCGTTTCTCATAGAAGAAATCATGATTCAATATGCATACCCACGATTAGACATTAATGTATCCTTTGGAATAACTCATTTGCTCAAGTCACCCTTCTCTGTTCATCCAAAAACTGGCAAAATCGGCGTTGTCTTAAATCTTGAAACTATTGAAAAGTTTGATCCGAATAATGTACCAACTGTTTCGAAATTAATGAAGGAGATCGACGCATTCGACGTAAAGATGAAGAAACAAGGAATGTCCAATCACGAACTGAAGAAAGTAGATGATATTGAAAAAACTAGTCTTTGCGAATACGTGCGTATATTTCACGAATTTGTGGATAATCTTGTATATGCAAATAAGGAAAATGTGGCAGCGTAAATTAAATCAGTCGATAGATGAATAACTTCTTTACTTTTTTGATTATATATTCATCGGTAGAAGCACTTGCTTCCTACGTGCTTGTCCTTACAGATTTATAAAATTCAACTTTCTCATCGCTCTCTAAGGTTAAGCAATGAAATTAATACAAATCCTCACTAGATTTTTTTACTACGACAACTTTAGGTTCCTATTTTATAAGTATTAATAAACAAATTAATATTTTCTAATCGCATCGTGAATACGTAGATTATATTTTTCTACTTAAATTGTTATTGGAAATATTCCAATTTTGTTGATCAATGATATCTAATCCATGTACCACATGAGACTGACATTTAAACAAATGTAATAAGGTAAACAAACACAAATGTATGAGAAAAAAAAAAAAGGAAAGAAAGTTAGTTATATTGTCAAACGAAAATATCGTTCACGGAGCAGCCGAATATGTTTCAAATCTGATCCAATGATCTGTTTCAATGATCCATTACAAAGTTTGAAAATAGCGCAAAAGAATGTAATACATTGGCCCTGTTATAATTAAAATGATTAAGAATCAATACGGCGAAGTAGAAGGATCATGTGCTTTACAGCCGAACAACGGCGATAAATTGCCATTGCAGCCCGGATTATCTCATCCTTAGTCTCAATACGCCCAAACAACTCATATATTATAATAATAATAATTGCTCTTTATTTCATTTTTATTGAAGCACATAAATGTGACAATGCTGCTTTATTATAATCAGATAAGCTACAAATATTTATCTCGTCTTAATCGTTAACGCTTAAGATCATTACACGACATTAAATATTCAATTACCTATCTCATTAATACAATAATACAACTTTCTCCGATCTAGCCATTATGGGGGGTGGGTCGGTTTTTTCTTTCTTTATACATCTGTTTTATGAAGTGTATATGAAGAAGCTCAAGTCACTCGTCGCCTTCTTATTACACCCCATCGTGCCCTTATATTATCCCCAACAGATTCTGGTTTGGTACCGTCGAACCAACGACTTGCGCAGCCTATGGTGAACCCACGGATATGCCACCAAATAGTTCAGATTACGGGATCGAAGAGATTTTTATTTACCAAATATTAAAAGGCAAATAATAAGGCTCGGGTCGTTCGAGCGTCGCGCGCCAATCGTTGCTCGTCCTACCACAGTACCACAAATCCGGCGCACGTGAAATTCCTGCGGCGGCGCGTCCCCGACCAACCCAAGAATCCATGATCTACAGATGTCGACATAATCAACCGCGAAAAACCAAGGTAGCGAAGATCTATCCGAGATATACTTATCGACGGGAGAGTCGAGGAAGGTTTCGAGTGTTGCCACCTTAAACGCTAGTTGGCATGCTAATGTTGGCAGGTTCGAGTCGTTTATCCATTGGTATTGCTATTCTTAGTTATTCATTCGGTTCCTAAAATATATTTTGTCGTGAGTGGTGAGATAACCGTGTTTGGTCATCGTTCTCTAACTAAGTAATCTATCGATAATTAAAAAAAGTAATTTAGTTATTATTAATTATAGAGTTAATTCAGCAATAATGTCGGAAATATCGTTAACGGAGCAGCCGAATATGTTTCAAATAGACTTGAATCAGCTTGATTTACAACAACTTACGATGTTTAAGCAGCAATTGGATCAGTCGCTTTCGGTATTCCAAGATTCGCTGCAAAGTTTGAAAATAGCGCAAAACAAATTTCAGGAATCTAACGACTGTCTCGATAAATTTACGCCAGATACTAAAGGTATTGCATATTGAAATTTCGTTTATTTTAGTGAAAGGGCGAACGTTTAAATTATTATTGGCTTATTTATTCTTTCTTTTTAGGTTAGGAAATGTAAAGTCTCGGATGTTTATAGCCTTATTATCGAAGGTTTTAGGATTCCTTTGGCGTTAAGCGTGTACCGTGGTCTATTATTATTTTTTTATTATTTTATAATTAAACGTGATGGACGTTAATTTATCGTACCTAACTCTTATGAATCCCGAATATCCAGGTTTCGCTGCAGTTTATTCATTTGTTTTTTAAAGTATCAGTCGAAGAATCAGTCGATAATTAATTATGTTTATTGATTAACATTTGCGAGTGTATTTCTGAATATGATAAGTATTTATTTGCCTTAATTAAGTTGAAATTCAATTTCATTTGACGTTCATATTGACTTTATATACCATCGCTGTAATATGGAATAAATTACGTATTAGTAGCTTGGACTAATGTAAATAATTCGTTGGCTCGTAACTCGATCTTTGTATGCTCATTTACTAAATTGCGAATATTACATAAGGTAAAATTGAAAATTTGAAGTATAAACACGCAAACAATATGTATAATGAAATTGGTAAAAAGAAATTATTAATATTATCCTAAGATTACAATTGCGCTAGTCGGTTACACAATGGCAATCCATAAGTTTTCGAATTACTCTTTCAGGAAAGGACATCTTAGTACCATTGACCGGCTCGATGTACGTACCTGGAAAATTGATCAATACAGAAAATGTCCTTATTGACATTGGCACCGGATATTTTGCTGAAAAAACGATATCAGAGGCAAAGGAGTATTTTAAAAGGCGAGTCTCGTATGTTACGGAACAAATAGAACATATTCAGACAATAGCTCAAGAAAAAAGCAAAATTAGAGAAATAACTATTGACATTATGGAAACGAAACTTCAGAATTTACAAAAAGATGCTGCACAGCGAGCATAAGAGGCATATTGCATTTATTTGTGATTTTTACACAGAGAAGAAGAGAATAGTTGAATGAAAAATCAATGAACAATATTTAAGAACAATGTTAATTCATGTGATATTGTTAAATCATTTTCTTTTCTACTGTAAGCTATGTATCACAATTTTCTCACTGTTACACACAGTTTTAATCATATAATAATTTAAAATAATAATTGATATTACATTAGCTTCAGATAAATCGAATATTTTCTCTTCAATGTATGTAATATATTATTTAAAATTTGAAATTGTAACGTCTGGTTTATAGTTAAATAACACAAGTATTAAATATTTGTATTTCATTGCGCAGCGAGTGAATGTTTGGAATGAATTAAAAACAAATTTTTTTTTTTTCATGGCTATTGTCATTGAATGATTACAAAGACACTCGTATAATATTTATTTATCGAAATTATTCACTTCTCAATAATTTTCGTATCGTTTATTCTTTTGTTATAACAATTTAAATAAAGATATACGTAAATTTAAACTGTATTGTACGAAAAAAAAAAAAAATATATAAATATATATATATATATATATATAAGTATTGGTAAGGATTGGAAAAAAATTGAGTCCGGGTTGTAGCAGTGAACGTAACAAAGGTTTTATTTGTTAGTCATTTAAACAAGATTCCATGGGAAACAATAACAACATTTCGTCTTAAGAGCTCGATAGGACGTACTTTGCGTAGGCAGCGATTACTTCTGCCAGGTACCAAAGAAAGCTGTCAGGTGAATAAAAAATATCCATCGGGCATATATCTTTCATGCGCTCAAAACGAGATATTTTTGATATTCTGAGGGAACATCTTTCATCTACTTATATAATGACATATTATTTGGATTACAAATTTGCGCCGTAATGCATGCGCGTCTCGCGTTATACGTACAGACATTTTTCACTAAATTAGTATTCTATTTACACAAATAACATACGTTCGATAAGTGAATCGCGGAAACACTTTCTCGCTTCATCATTACAGTTCACAGTCGTTCATTCTATTATATTCCGTCCTCTCTTATGATCTTAACTCGAGAAATTTAAAAACTTTACAAATGACTTCGTATTGCACGCTTCCTCTGTTTTTTCTCATTTTTCTTCTCCGCCCTCTACCCCTTCCTCGCACTCTCTCTCTCTCTCTCTCTCTCTCTCTCTCTCTCTCTTTCTTTCTTTATCTCCATCTCCTTCACTCTGTCCTTTCAAACTCATTCGAAGTTATCCAGGTTTTATTTCAATTTTTCTTCTTATAGATGTTATCTCATACTGTCTAGTAATATATTGGCAATCATCATCCCTATAAACCATCCTTCCAGGCTAATTGCTATGCTACCTGAAACAAATAACAATTAGAATAATAAGTAAAAACTCACGAGGTTCTTTTCAATTATACACACATGCACGCACACAAACACACACATATTATGGTTAATTAGCATTTAAGAGCTTCGTTTAGCGTTTTTAACGTGTACATAAAAATGCACTAACAATTACTTGTAGTAAAGAATTTTAAAGACGATTAACTTGTTCTTTGCTGTCTCTGTACGCGTTAAGGATTGTCAAATTATAAAAAATAGGTAAAACATATTTTGAGATAACGTTTGTTAATCTTGTAGAAACGTTGTGCAATATAATATTTTGAATTTTGTTGTAATATTTCGATGGACAATTTCGACTTATTCAGTTTTATTATCTAGGCTATACGTATATGTATGCAAATGGACAGACAATGATAATATATACATATATACACACACATATATATTTTCTCGTTCTTTTACGGATGGAAAATATGTATGTGAAATATTGTTGCACTAGTGAGTCATATATATATGCGTTAGTAATGACGACGTTAAATACAACAATGAAATTGAAAGCAATGTAATTAGCAGCTCCCCCCCCCCCTATCCACCCCCCCCCCCCCAATCACGCTGCCGGAGGATAGCATTAATTAAAAAAAAATAAAAAAAAAAAATTGAAGAGATAGAACCAACGTGTTTTTACGTCGAAATCGGCTCGCGTATCATTAATAATAAACGTAAACGTAAAAGACTTTATTGGCCATCGTAGACTTTTATCGTTTCCTTCGACTTACTGGTTAACGAGCATCGAGACCCAATTGGGCCTAGGAGAATCCATTTGAAAAAGCCAATAGGCGAGAAAACCATTTGATGCAAAGACTTCGACTTATATAATAAAAATGGCCCTCTTACCACTGTGAGAGGACTCGCGTGTCCCAAGCACGGATGCGAGTCTCGGGCGTTCTTCCTCCAGGACCACAATAGCTTGCTCTTTATAAAGATGGAAGATGCTGGCGCGGCAGATAATCTGCAGCGTGCCGTTTCTGAAGCTATCGGGGATGAGCTCGAATTCGAGTCCGGCGATAGCGATCGTTCGATTGTCGTTCACATTTCTCATGGGAATGTTTCTGACGTAGCTCGCATTGACCTATAACATATATGCACAAGCACAACACACGCGCGCACGCACACACGCACACAAAATTTCATTTAGTGAGTTTCTTATTCGGAGCTTAGCGACGGATCGAGCTGTCGGTTTTTTCGTTGATATTGGCGCTGCTGCTGCCGTTAGCGGTGCGTAACAAATTTTCTCGGATTTCGCGATTGTTGGCTAATCGATATAATCGTGCGAATTATAATTGACGTTGGCCGTCGTATAGGGTTTTGCTTTTAAAAATCCGCACCGAACGATATAAAATTATGATTAGATTTTATTCGCGGATGTCAAAGAACATTGTCCCGAATCAAACCTAACAGGCGCAATACTAAGCTGCGATATAATTTCATACATTTTACTGGTTTTCAATATTAAACTAATCTGCTAACATTCAAATTTTGGTCTCATTTAACAATATATACTAAATCAATAAATTTAGCCAGTATTTTGTCAAACAAAATATATAAACGGATTCACGTATAAGCGAATATATATGTAGGATAAATTCTTTCGTATTGTATGTTAAATTTTATCGCACAATTAGTATTACTTCTGATGTTGAAAGATTATAATTAAATATTGGCTTATACGATATATATATATATATATATATATATATATATATATTACGCTCAATGTCAATTTGATTGCTTTTGTACGCTCAATGTCAATTTGATTTCATCTTTCTATAATATGCTGAAGTTAACAAATTATAAGGACGATAAATGAAATGCACGTTATGGGGCCACGCTGTTCGTAAATTAAGTATAAAATACATAATACACGAATCATTTTGCGTCTCCAGAATTACGAGTAAACATATCAGGTAAAGCTCAGTTTGTACAATTCAGAACGATTAGGATGAAATATAATTAATGGATTAGGCAATATGGTGCGTGCAGTTGTTCAAATTTCATACGTATTAGATTATTTTGTAAAAGCAATCTTTCGCTCACACTTTACACAGTATTAAAATATTATATTTATAATCGTTAACTAATATCGTGACTAATTTCCAAATATACCTTAGAAAAAAAAAAAAAAAAAAAAAAAAAAAAAAAAAAAAAATAATAATAATAATAATAATAATAATAAGATAAAATAAATAAATAAATAATAAAAAAAAACAGAATAAAGCAACAAAAAAGCAACAAAAAAGCAACAAAAAAATAAAAAAACCTAGAAAAATACATGCAGTATAAATGAAACGGAAACCACACGGTAACATTTCAATCATCTCGAATGGCTAGTACACGGAGAAAAAGCAATCATCGATCGATCATTATTTTTAATGTTCGTAATGTAAATAATAGCATATTAACGAACATATGTATTATTTTATAATTACTTCGGTTTCCTTATATTTATAAGGAAAAATCTTATTTCATTTGTAGCATTTGTAGTGACTAATGGAAACCCGTTAAGTTATCATACAATCGGTATATTATTAATGTTTATATATGTAATAATGCTTCCTTTAATATTATTGAAGTACAATTGAAGTCCCAGTATTTTAGGGCCATTTCAATTCTTTTTATATTGAGACATAACGAATTTCTGCACAATCGTCCCACCCCAATTTTAACATTTATTTATATCTTGTATATAAGCCCGAAAGTATTTCCACGTAAGCTTATGCCGATGAAAAAAGTATGAAATTAGGAAACAAATAATTCTTTGATACTGTAATACAATCTTTTCGTTTCTTTTTCAATCATTAATGTGATATTTTCTTTAACCATACTATGTGTATTGCCAGATTATACGATGGAGGTCTTGTGGGCCGTCATTACAGAAATATCGATGATTATTGATAATATTAGTACGTATGAGTAAAAGATACAAGATTGGAATGATTGAACTTCAACTTCACTACTTAAATTATAATTTCGTAATCGAGACATGCAGTTGTATGTGAAGAGGAAATTATCATTAAAACATACTTTTACTTTTGTATAATATCTCCTACTTTCCATCAACTATATATATATATATATATATATATATATATATTTAAAAGTGTTATTTCTGTATTTGGTTTGAAGTTTTCTAAAATGGATTTTTTTGTTTCACAATATTGATTATTTGCTCTTACGAAGGATAAATTGAGTTTCTTATATTTATAGAACATTTAATTTGTGATTGATTTATTATTTTTTTTTTCAAGATTAATTTTACAATTTGAAAAGTCGATGCCAATAATAACGTTATAATAAATAAATGTCGAAGTAGGATTTAATATCTTATTAAAAGAAGACGCGTGCTTTTTGAACAAAAATTGGAGCTTAATATTACATAGAGAATTAATATTATAATAAAGAAATTTTTTTTTTTTTTTTTTTTTTTTTTTAATTATTCATGCGAAATAATTACAAATTCTTGTAGTCTCTAGATATTGGATTGAAGGACTTTATTTTTGCTTTAGAGAATTTAAATAAGAGTTTCTTTGAATAAATAAATAAAAAAAAAGAAATTCAATTTTCTCTTTTATTCTTGTTTTTTTTTTTTTTTCATTCCTGTTCCCTTTCTGGATATATATTCGTAATTTTATGTGTAACTCAATAGTGGATGTAAGAGACTTATAATTAGTAAGATACAGACGTTAATGTTCAAAAGTGTTTCATGAACTTAATTTGTATAATTCCTTTGATACTGTTGTAATTCAATATCGTAGATATTTGACTCTTTTTTGAACATTTGTGAGCTTAGATTGTGCAGTGAGGATAGTAAAAGAGATGAATATATGGTAATTAGAAGAATAACTATTCTATTGTGTTCGAGTTGTTTATTCTTTTTAATGTGATTAATGTATCTCTTTGATTTGGTTAAAGTATAAAGGAAAAATTATTATTTTTCACAACATATATATATATAATTATTTGCATAGGTTTTTTTATGAATTATTTTCAATATTTTCAATATTTTTAATATTCACTTACAAGCTTTATAAAAAAATATAGAATTTATGTATTCATCTTCAACTTATTTTAAATACTCGCGTTTCAATTTTGCTTCACGTGTTATTTTCATTATTATTGGTAATTGAATATTGTGCTTACGTATCCGAGTAGTTTAAGTAGCTTTTAGATCGATACATTTTAGTTATTTACTTTAACGTAGTTTCTTCTAATCGATCCGTTATTATTAAAATTAACGAATAAAGCTTTTAATCGGGCCTATGGAGCAAATTTCTTTCTAATGTATTGATTTTATTTCATTTCTTTCTTTCTTTCTTTTGTTTTTTTGTTTTTTTTTTGTTTTTGTTTGTTTTTGTTTTTAATTTCATTAGAGAAACATGTAGGTAAACGTAAAAAAGCAATAGATATATTTTAATTTAATGTAATTTCTTCGCTTTTTGCATAATAAATATTTCAGAATTTATTCGAAACATCGGTTTTCTATGGCACAGATAAGAAGTGATTAACAGTTCTTAATCGAGGAAATCCTTTGTTAATAAATTTACACGGATGTTTCCTCTTAACTATTTGTATGTATAAATCTTTTTTAATTAACATATCTGACAAATTTTATGAAATTTAATGGATAGGTTGATGTAGTTAAGGTAAGCAGTATCATCTAATTAATGTTATCAATGATGCATTAATAATATCTAAGAAAGTCGTAAAAATTTGTTGTTTGCTCTTAAAATCTTTTACTTTAAGGGCAAATGTCAATGTTATCTGTATACTACCGGACATTAAATAGCTTTTTCGGAATCCTGGATTGTAAGTAAGTGAGTGGTTTCGTTAATTTCAGATTAAATAGGGCTTTTTATGGGAATCTCGAACACTTTATGGGCGCAAGTGGCAAGGCTTATAGGTTTAAAATTTATTTTATCTGACTGTTAGATAAAGTGAGCGAATGACTTTATCCAATTAGTAATGTAATCACAAATCACATGAATTTTATTCGTTTAAGAAATCCAATAAAATTACTCTATATTTTATTGGTAACATGATAATCTATTCGTCAAGCCGAAGCGAGCATTTCCTTTTTCTAACTTTAAAAGCTATAATAAATTTCCTAAATTAGAATAGACTCTGTCCAAGAATTCATTTTTATTGCATCGAGGAAACCAATCCTCCGAATCAGAGGTTGGTCAAAAAAAAAAAAAAAAAAAAAAAAAAAAAAAAAGGGCTTATTTTCTTAAAAAGTGGATTTATCTTAAGTGTTAGAATTTATAGTATCAGCGGATAATTTTATCTGTTTATTCTTTAATGCTTTTATTATATTCCAAGCTAAATTACTGTTGAAGAAAAATTTTATAGTTATAGTAAATAATTTACTATCCTCCTTCTTTGTGTTGGGCTTGGATTTTTGTAAACGTAATATTAGTTTATTTTAGTTTCTTTGAAAATTCCAATCTCTTTATTTTAATACATTTTTAGCCTATGTAATATTTTTTTTTTTTTTTTTATCATTATTTACGCATAATAAATATGAATGTTTTATGCTATTTGCCAATTTATGAAAATACGATAATGATAAATAAAGAAAGTTTTAGAAAATTAAAGAAATTACGCAATTTGTTATTTCAAAGATTTTTATGCATTTTTAGTCATATTTGTGTTTGCCATCAATTTAGATTCTTCGTAATTTTTTTTTGAAAAATATTTAAAGCTGCTAAAATCGTAATGTTGAGCAAAGTAGATATCTCATTATGAGTATTAGTTTAATTTTATTTAAAAAATGTACTCTCTATTACCAGCCGTGGATATGCATATTGCAAATAAAACAATTTCTTATTACTTTTTAATATTTCGAAATTATTATTTACACTTGTTACTTTACAATTTCACAAAGCGAGCAAGTTAAGAGCAATACACTGTCAATATTATTTCAATGCTACTTCTTACGATATTTTCTCTTTTACCATAAGCATCTTGACTCATATTAATTTCGCTGTGTATAATACTTTAAAATCACGGTTAAATGCTTTTCATGTAAATTTAAAAAATTTCCATTTAATTTTCAATGTTGAATAAGTTATTCATTGTACATTTATGGCACTTATTATTAATTAAAGCTAAAACACAGTTACTACATTTTTAAAACCATCTTCTCGTAGTTTTAATCTTAAAATATGAAATTCATTTTAGTAACTTTTTTCTTTTTTGACAGTTCTGTTTTAACGCAAACAAATAGGTCAATTGTGAATAGTAAAGTAGCGAGGTACTTCTTTCATTTGGAAATGCTTCTAGCTTTTTCAAAATAAAATTCGAAGGGTTCTTTCTTTCATTTAATAAAGCATTTACTACTCTTTTTCTACTGTGTTCATTGTAAGAAGTCAATTCTGCTGTATTTGCTGCTTCAGAATTGTCTACATTATTCTTTCTACATTTGATTATTATTACGGTTATCTGCTTAGTTTTTATTTTTATTTACGATTTCCTCACCAACTATCAAAAAAAGTGTTTTTGATTTTTGATTTTTGATTTTTGATTTTTGCTTGCTTTACCTTCATTTATATAACAATAATTTTGTCCGTCATTATTGGTGCTCTATTATGAATATTTAGACGAACGGTGGTAAATTTAATTAAATCGATAATTTAGGCAACGTCATTCAATTGCTATTTAATATTTCATGAAATTTATTTGATTAACAATCGTTACTTATTCGCTCACGTATACGTAATGAGAAAAAAAAACCTTAACTTCCATTTAATTCGTTTTGCAAATGTGATTTATTGTATTCACTACAATGAAACTACAATGAAATGAAGTGAACAGTTTTTAATAAAATATCTTTTATCATTGTACCTTTTGTTTTGTTCAACATTATTGGCCGCATTTTCTAGGTTGACTAATTTAACATTCCAGCAAAATGTCTAGAATCTTGATGGTTCCGTCGATATTTAAATTAAAATAGTATTCGCTTAGATGCGTATTTGAATTTAAAATTAATCTCTGGTCATTGAAAATCCGTCGTCTAAGATTCAAATTAGCAGAAGTTCCGAATTTTATTGAAATGCTGTTATGATTGTAAAAAATGCTTAGTACGGATGAAAAATTGGTAAATATAAAATCATTAAAGTACATTTGCATAAATATTACTTAAAATTTCTGGCATATTGTATTGTTATTACGTACATTACATAACTTTCACATTGTATAAATTTAACAAGTTAAGTTTAATTTACAAGTCAAATAAAATGTACTATGTAATAGTATTAAATAAATCATTATTAAAATTTAAAGTTATACATACATATATATATATATATATATATATATATATATATATATATGTATCTATTACAACTTTCAAATATTTTATAATTATTTGAACTATTTTGAATAATTATTTTGAATAATATATAATATATATATATATATATATATATATATATATATATATATATATTATTTATTTTTCTATACGCTGTGAGATAATAAATTGCTAAAACTATTATATAAAATTACTTACTGTATAGTAAACAGAATTTTTGTTGTATATGCGATTATATAGTTAAAATTTCCGATGAGAATTTGCAAGTTATGCTTTTTGATAAGGTTGAAAATGCAATTTCACATCTGATTATTCAACCGAGTTGAAGTTTACAATACTGCAGCATTATTTCCGGGTGACATTTGGTCAATGCATAATAAATTATAAAAAAAAAAAAAGAAAAAAAAAATCATTACTGAATAGGGTAAGCAGAGAGACAAATGTTAAGAATTGCGAATTCATTAGTTGATACCAATCATCGGTGTAAAATTATTTACAAAATTTTTTCTACCATCTGCATTTTTGACAACATGAGAAAAATTCCTGAATTCGGTGCTTTTCATACACTAAAAGCTATTTTCTTATTTGTCATCGGGCGACTCGATTTAATTTCAAGAAAAACATTTTTTTTGAAAAGACCAAGGAACAGCGCACATGCTGAGCAGATCTACTTTCAATTAGGATTTAGCGATGATGGACCAGCGCCATTTTGTGGAAAGTTTAAAGTGGATATTGCTTTACTGCAACGTCTTGTGGCTCTGTCCTTTCTTCGTAAGATTTCCTTGACTTCTTGAGTTGGCTTGTCTTTCAATGTTAAAACAATAGTTATGCTTTCAATGAAAATTGTAGAGTGCAATGTTAAATGTTAGTCGCAATTCAATTCGTGTTCAGATTTCAATTTCGAGTTAATCCGAAGATATAATAGATTTTGCAGACCCCGACGTTTAATTTTGGACGTGATTCGACTGGAGAAAGCAATGTTGCGCGTCGAAGGATATCTTATAATCGTATGTCTTAATTATTTAAGAATAAAAAAAGCTTAATTATGAATTATAATTATTTACAAACATTGGCTCTCTTATGCTTTGATAATGTTAAACTCACTGCAATTTTCCTTCTCATTGTCTAATTTTCAAATAATCAATATGATGGCGGATAATTCGTATAATTTTTATAATACAACACTTTCGATCGATTTACATTTCGGTTATCGCAAAATTCGTATTCTCATAGTTATGTAAAACAAATACATCAAGTATTTGGGTAATTTAATTTTATTCCAATCTATGGTATTAAACATAATTTTACATTCACCTTTTCAATTATATTATGAAAATCTATTAAATTTAGATAATTAAAAGAAGCGATTTAGTCGTATTATATACGTCAAGCAGAAATTTTTTCTTACTAATATAATCTTTTGTAATATTAAAATAAAGTAAATCTAGTAATTATTCTTTAAATGGACTTGATAGTATCCAATGAGGATTTGTATGTAATATATATATATATATATATATATATATATATTTTTTTTTTGTATTTATCAATTCGTAATTAAGATATAATATATTGTTATAGTAAATTATATTTATTGTTTTGGAATATAATCTTGATTAATATACGAAGTGCGTATTAAGTAGTTATGAAAATTTATTAACAAATCCAAAATTTCGTAGGATTCATAAAAAAAGATAGAGTAAAATAAAATATCTCCATAACCACTTAAATTAATTGAATTTTGTTTCTTTCTGACAGAGACAGAGAATAATTAGGGAATTATCTAAAATAATACAATACACAATGTGTAAATAGATAAAATTTATGTATTGAGTAATCCATAAATGAAATTTATACGGCGAATAAAAATTAGTCCTTTACACACGAAGTAAATTTAATTTAATTTAATTTAATTTAGCAATTCATATATGTATTTATACCTTATTAAAAATACCATAAGTTCTCATAAAGAATTTAGAGTGTTGAATTGTTTAAATACTTTTCCAAATTCATTTAAAGCACATTCCCAATGAATTTTTGGTAGAAATAACCAGTTAATAAACAAGTATCATTTAGGTTACAAAACTTGTCCGAACGAATTGTTTTCTTCCACTTTTAACTAAAGTAAACAAATAATTTTGAAAATTTTGAAATATCGACAATTTAAGAGAGTCAATTTGTAAAAAGTTATTACAATAATAATGAAATTTTTTAATTTATAATGCATCGATAGATGCATACAATATAGCAGTTTGTAATAATGACTTATAAAATTATGTGTACGTGTGAAGATCTAATTATAAAAATATAAATTTCGCCAATTCGTTTTCTAGATAATTGAAGAGTAATGAAAATATTTTTATAATTCGACAGTTAAATTATAATCATAGAATTTTTGTGAATAAAAACTTTTCTTTTCGAAGTTAATAAATTACTAATTATTACAAACTTTTTCAATTGTTACACTTTAGGTTTCATTAACTGTTTATTCGATTAAGAGAAGCAAAAATAACTATTGGTATGGTAGGCAGCGATTCTAAGGTTGAAAAACTCTAGAAAACTCTCGTGTAACTCTTACATCTCTGTCAGAGCCGAGATTTCTTAATAACATTTTTACAATATCGTTCATATTAATATTGTTAATGAATATTTAGATATTTCTATTGTATCAATTGGTGCGACAAGGTATACGGCTGGTAAATTACAGATTTTCGTCCAGATCTCATACGATATTAGTAATATCTTGCAATATTACAGCGAAATTAAGGAAGCGATAATTCAGTAAAAAGATCACTATCGTTTAGTGGAATAGGAAGAAATTTTCATTATTGACGATAATGATTGTCTATATTAGTTTTAGATTTTAGTCGATTTTAAGCGAATAAGCAAAGATGTTTTATCTTCATTGCTCGAATAATCAGTTATATTAATATAATTGTTTATGAATGAAATTAGCTTCGATGTAAATTTTTTATCCTTAAATGTTCACCTACCGATGCTTAAAATCTCTTGTAATTATAAATTTGAGCATGGACATTAATTAAGCCGGATTTACCATTCATTTTGCAGTTTTAATGGAATTCGGTTGTTTAAATTATCAATGCCCTTTTCATTTCATACGATCAATTGTAATTTTTATAATTAACGTTTTAACAAATGTTAACTGTAATTTATATTATGGCTTTAGCCTTATAAACAAATTTTCGAGCTGCTTAGAACGAATGATACGTTCGCGAATGAAAAATATTGATAAAACGAATAGTATTAAAAGATTGACTGTTTACAAAATAACAATTAATAATTCGTATTGCAGTATGGATCTTGGATGAAATATTTTTTACATCACTAAAGTGTATACCTGTCCTGCCGATCAGTAATACACTATTTAATTTTTTTGTTTATTCTTTACTTTTATCCTTTCTCAATATTACAACGCGAGTGGTTTATATAGATAACACCACGGTTTCATTACTTGTTTAATGATTTCCATTAAATTTAGATCTATATTGCTCACTTTAAATGCAGCTTTAGAGTTCTCTTCTCAATAATAGCTTTTTATACCATTAATATATATTTTTTCAGTCCTTCTTCCAAGAAGCAGATAGGGAACGTCACGTTTAATGTCAAAAATGCTGAGTAATCAGTGCGTTAAAAAAAAAAAAAAGGAAGAAAAAGAAAAGAAAAGAACAATTTAAAATGCTTATTTATTTCTATTTTAAATAAGGATCTAAGGAATGGATGAAAAACGTCATTTATATTCAATGCACGTGGCAATAATATTTTGACGGTACTTTAATCATTTAGATATATTTAATTAAAAAAGAAAGGCAATATTTATTTAATATTACTGAAAAAGTTTAATTATTCCATTTTTGTGTATATTTATTTGATGGATATTTCTCTGTAATCATCGCACTATCATTTCAATAACAATATTTACAAAGAGCCGATAAAGATAAATGGATAAAATTGAAAAAAAAGTGAATCGTACATTAGACGATGAAACAAGACTTGGCACGGGAAAATAAAAGGTGAATGTAATTTTACGTTCGCTAATTGACTAATGCATGAGAAAAAAAAATCATCTTACTCGTATTGTAACTTGTAATGCATAATTAGTGAAAGAAACAATGTGAAATTTGAATATAAAATATCGTTCAATATAAATATGAAATACGAATATATAGAATTATAATAAAAGTTAGGCAATAAATTTGAAATTTACAACGATACACTTTATATTTATATTTTAACATTACTAAGAAACTATATATTATGACCTTAGCATTTTCACTTCAAATATGTGAAAAAATGTTTCTGCAGCTTTTAATAAAAATAGAGATATCGACAACCGAGTGTGAAGCACATGAAGTATGCCCTTCATTGCATGCTTTCCGCTCTATTAACTTTAAACTCTAAAATGCTACGTAATAAAATTTTATGTAACTTTGGTTCGAATAAAATTTTTAAATTGTTTATGCAAACTATTACTCATTTACGGTCATTCAATGTAAATTTTCATATGCTCCACTGCATTATTGTTATGAACATTAATATCACTATTATTAACATCGTTATCATTATTATCAATGTGATATAATTATAATAAGAATCATTATCATTATTATCGTTGTCGTCGTTGTCGTCGTTGTCGTCGTCGTCGTCGTCGTCGTCGTCGTCGTCGTCGTCGTCGTCATCGTCGTTGTTGTTTTTGCTTTTATTATTGCTATTTGTTATGATAAGCTCTAAAGTTTATTACCTTATCAACACAAGAGAGTGACTATTTTTATTTTACTGAAAATGTATCCTGAATACTTGATCATATCCTGCTTTTCTCGAAGCCTGTTCAACATTATCATCTCATCGTTGTTTTGGTCCATTTAGGATCTTCTATTTTCCTTCTAAAATACTACACGTTGCTCTTTCATTTTCCATTTTAGCTACATATCGACTAATCTTCAATCGTGTGATTTAATTATTTCAATAATAACGAGTGAATTATAAAACTACTTTAGTTTGTGATTAGAACATTTTTTTCATTCTATATTCTCATCAACGGTTTTTTTTCGGAAATATTATTTCAAGTACGTTGCTTTCAAATATTCCATAAATGTTTTTCATATTTAATAGAGACTGCCGTTTTGTTGCTCATTTATTATTAAAAATCATAATAATAACAATAACGATAATGATGGCTATGATGATGATGATGATGATGATGACGATGACGATGACGATGTCGATGACGATGACGATGATGATGACGATGACGATGAATACGATGATGACCACAGTGACGATGTTTATGATGTTTCAGTTTATGATAATAATGATAACAATAATAAATATTAATAATAATATTAATAGTAATAACATCGTTTCGTACATTTTCATCTCTAAAATGATATATTACACGTACTCGATTCGGTGAAATACATCGCAATTTCAGTTCAGCATTATTTGCATACTTTTGCAATATCATTATTAATATATTATTTTAAAGCAATATAATAATTATTAAATAAACAAGTACTGTTTTTAATTATTTTCCTTATAGAATTAAATAATAAACTCAAGTGTAATGTAATTAAATTTTAACACGTGATATTCGTACGAAGTATGTAAATAAATTTTTCTTCCGACCTCGCGATCAATGTGCTTATAAAAATTCAGTTAATTAAATATTTTCTATTATCTGATGGGATGATGTGGCTTTGGTTCATTCTAATGCAGAGGAGAAGCATTAAGATGCGAAACGCTAACAATAATAATCGAATAACCAATATTAACAGCTATAATCAACAGCTATAAAAGCGCAAGAGCCGATGCGCAGTTTATTTGGTATTTGGTTTTGTTAGAATATACAACACTTAATATGAATGTTGTTCACGCATATATTATCCAGTTTTATCTGGTTCACTTATGATTATATAGCGACAGACGCCCTCTCTTCTTTAAAAAGAAGTGTTACTCGCTCATCCAGCGATTTACGTGCAGATATATGTAATTACCAGTTATTGGGATGGCTTTGTTTTTTTTTTTTTTTTTTGTTGTTTTTTATTTGTTACCGAGATATCGCAGACAATATGACGATAAAAAATATTTAGATTTAATAGAATTCGATCGAATATGTATCTGAATATAACGTATAAAAGGAATGCAATAGATAATTGTTTTTACGGATAGAGCTACATGGTAGAAAGTTGTAAATAAAAGGTAAATAGAGCGAAAATAAAAAACGAAAGTCAATAGATTTTAGAATTTATTTGAGTTTATAGAGAAAAAAAAACTATTATTTTCGAGATAAATGACTTTGCGTATTAAAGAATTTGAAATTGATTTTCCTTTTGAAATAAGTACGGCGTGTCGTCGTAAAGCTCATCTTTAAAAAAAAACCGGAGTGTCATCCATGACAAATTCGAAAATTATGTAACGATAACGGACGGCCTTTTTATTAAATTTTCCAATATTAATTTTTAATATCGTACAGTGATAGTGGGAATACAAGGGAATTAGAATATTCTGCGTAATATTACAATGATAATGATTAGTTTTTATAAATCATAAATAGTGTAAATTAGCATGAGATCGTTAGGGATCGTAAAATTGTGGCCGAAAGCACGAAGTTGGCGTTGTACGTTTAGAATGGTTATAGAGAAAAGCTTATACGCCCTTATAATATAAGCATGAAAAATTTTTGAATTTTGTTATTTTTGGTATTTTTTATTTTAATTGAATATGTCATAGACACACGTACACGTG
This sequence comes from Ceratosolen solmsi marchali, assembly GCF_000503995.2. NCBI lineage: Eukaryota > Metazoa > Arthropoda > Insecta > Hymenoptera > Agaonidae > Ceratosolen > Ceratosolen solmsi. The sequence goes on from NW_011948423.1 coordinate 5,128,727, forward strand.
TAAAAAAAAAACAAAAAAAAAAAAAACAAAAAAGGACTGGAAAAAATCGACAAAGATGGGAGAGTGATGGAGAGGGGGTGGGGGTGTTTGGGGTGGACGTGGGGTAGCGGAGAAATCGCATAAAAATTTGTATTAAATTGGTGGTGAGTGGCGAGTGGCGAGTGGCGAATGGCCAACAAGAGAGACGAAGGAGTGCGATGATAATAATTGAAAGGCTATGTAAACGCGCGCCAATGTGCATTCTTCCGTTTGGCTTTACAATAATTGGCCAAGAAATTAGGAGACGGTTGATTGGTAAAATCAATCGATAAAATCACAACAATGGGATAGCGCAGCAGTAGTTGTACATTTAAACGATATCGGCCGACTAAAAGGGCTATTGCGCGATAAGCGCGAATCTGGCTGATAAGTTGCCGTTTACATGGAATTTTTAAAAGCTAATTTATCCATCGCATATGGCCTTTAATAATCTTTAATAATCTCTTCCTTACTTTCCATATGGCAATGCGAGCGAGGTAGAACAAAAGTTGAAGTACATTGGATTGGAACAAAATTCCTTCCAGTCCCGGCCACTATCTATATTTGCTTTGTCGGTATTAATTTTGGCCTGTGATCTTATTATCGTAATTTTATTAGAATCCGTGAATTCCTCGAGCGCTAAATAACAGGGCAACATTTAGTAAGAAGCGCACGGAGGAAATAATAATCAGCACTGCCGCCTGTTATTTATGAAATGTATAGCACAGAACGCGGAAAAGGACGAGCATAAAGAATGGTACACGTGTAATAGCACGGGATCGCAGGTAGCATTATGTGAAGGGAGCGGCAGGAAGAAATACTTTAGTTAGCTGATACATTGAATAGGAATAAAGAGAGCGCGCGCGACGGAAGTGAAGAAACGAAAGTTGGCTCGTTAAGCGAATTGACAATTTCATTTTTCGAACGAAAGTAGCGAGGATAAAGGTAAAGTAAAATGGCTCGCCAGTTTGAGAATTTATCATTTTTCAGATAAAATAAATCCACGGCCGTAAATGAAGATTGAAAAGAAGTATGCAAGTAAGAAAGTATGCAGAAGCAGCGGTGGTGGCGGCGACGGCGACGACGGCAGAGGCATTGGCAGAGGCAGAGGTAACAGCAGCAGCAGCAGCAGCAGCGGTTTTGTAGCGAGAGACAGAGAGGAGGATAGAAAGGAGGAGAAGATGTGGAGCGTCGGGGCGCGGGTCGGAGGGGATCATAAACCGTTCAGTTTATGAAAGCGGCGAGGGGATAAAAAATGATACTGGGAGAAAGAAGTACTAAGCAGGAGATAAAGAGGCGAGATGGCAGAATAGAAAGAAATTTTGATGTACGATGGTAGACGGGGAGTAAATCGCTTGGCGGCATTATTACGCACACATATATAAAGTCGTGGGTTTATTTCCTCGTGGCGGCGGCCGTAAGGAGTCGCGCGCACTGTGAGAACATTCCGCGTGTCTCTAAGCCGCGGGATTTACTATCTACGAATGACATTTGTTTTTCGCGGGCGACCCTTGCTCCTTCCAGGCTAATGTCGGCGCGAGGCCGCACGCCGAGATTTTCCGCTCGAGCTTTTAATAAAGTCGCATTAATTCGACCGCCGCCGATCTTCTTCATCGATATCCTTTACGCGCGCACGCGCGCGCGCCTTTCACTTACCACTCCGGAATATTTTTTACCTCCCGAGTTTTTTCGCCGTATAGGACCGTTTATCCCCCGGCTTCTTTCACCCGCACCTCCTACGCCGTCTTCCATCATTTTTCAGCGCGTCTTTTACTTCCGTTCGGGAACTTTGAAGGCTTTTTTACGGAGGGAAGTGGGGTGAGCTGAGGGGCGGCGGGTTTGGGGCTGATGAGGCGAAGCAGGGCGAGGGCGAGGATTGACGTCCTGCCGAGCGTGGCAATCGAATTACCGGGAAATAAAACTTCGGGA
>NW_011948423.1:5130698-5142011 GCF_000503995.2 Ceratosolen solmsi marchali
GGGAAACTTTGCATTATGTCTGCTGCTGGATCGAGGCAAAATGTAAATTAACGACCGACTCGTCTCTCCTCTGTTTGTCCAAAATTTAAAGCCAACGGGCCTCCAAATCGATCGAGTGACGTGCTAAATTTTCAATATAATAATACTCAATCGAGCCGCTAAACTTTCATGCGAATTTTCTCGGACACTTGTGCGAACTGGCCTCACTTTTTTCTTTTTTTTTTTTCTTAAGAAGCTTTTACCGAATAATGTACGATCAGTTATATCAGTTCATTATTTAAACAATTGTTACCCAGGGCGTATTACATTGAATTAACTTTCGTCGCTATTTATTGAAATTGTCTGTCACGCTTATTTGTGCGTGGTATGTCTGTAACGCATATATCTCATGTTCGCCAATTGCGAAATATTCCAAATTATTTTTTATAATAAGTATTGATGATAATCCTCTATGATTACTATTATTTGACAATTTGCATTAATTCGAAAAATCTGCAGTATGTACTTTATAGAATATTTTCTCAATTTAATATAATTTTTATGAAAAAGTTTATACCGATAATGCATTTTTTTCTTGTTTTTCATTTTATTTTTTCTTTTTTTTTTTTGTAATATAAAAGATATTTCTTTGCGTTTATATCTCCTTACTTTGCGTTTTATGAATTTACGGGATATTTTTCATATCATGGTTTAGCTAATCAGTACAATTTGTATATCAGTACTATTTGGATAAATTGTGATTTTTTTACCTAATGAATTACATTCCGGGACTGGAAAACAATATACAAGATGCATATGTTTCTGCATCTTCTCCTCCCCCCTCTTTCTCTTTATCTATCTCACTCTTTCTCTCTCTCTCTCTCTCTCACACACTCTCTCTCACTCACTCTCTCTCTCTCTCTCGCTGTCTGCCTCTGACTCGCTCGCGCGCGTACCTTACGCATTTGAAATAATTCTCATTGCGTTATTCTTGACAGCAGATTCGAGCGTTTGCTAGTGTCAAGTGACTTTGCGCGTGAACGTAGATGGAAAGTAAGAATTTTGAGTGGTTTCTGATAAAAGAAAGTGAACAGATAAAAGTAAGACAGCTTGCGTACCCTTTACAACTACCGACTTTGCGAGATACCGCATTCAAAGTTTCTTTTGAATTCACCGAATAGAGCATTTATAGCGTCTTATAATGAGGCCTTTACGACGTTATAGTGAATGGCAATGCGCATCGCGATAATGCTAATACTTTAATGGCACAAGGATATAAAAAAGAAATGAAACAAAAAAAAAAGAAAAAAAAAAAAATAGAAGAAAATAGAAAAAGTAAAAGAAAACTGCTCGTTATAGCAATACGGTGGGGCAATTGTGGTTAATTAATTTCGAATGCAAATAAGCAATAAATATAGATGATGAATAAATTTACGAATACGCTACGCGCGGCGCAGCGTTAATAAAGTACGAAACAAAGCAAAGGAAAGAGACAGGAGGGGTTGGGCCACTGGGCTCCTTTACATTTGCTCATTTACGTCTTGGTTAGCACCTTTTTTGGTTATATAGCAGTTATTATATAAGAGAAAAGGGGGAAAAGCTTGCGTAATTTGCGCAGAAATTTCGAAGCCGCGCGCAATCCGAGTTTCGCGCCACCCGCGACGCTTAAATATCTCCCGATGATAATGACGCGGAAGCGGGATAAAAGCTCGACGACTTCCCATTGTTATTCCCGAGGAGGCCTCGGGGTGCTCGCGGTCAGGGCTTAAATCGACCTTTTAATCGACGAAAGGGAGGCTAACGCGCGACAGGTCCGGGCTACCGTAGAATTATTTACTCGCGTTGAAGCTCTCGTTGTCGACCTGAGGAGATAAGACACGCGGATCTCGCGATTACCCCGTAGCGACATATATATATATATAGATATATATGTAAGGCTACTTTCGCTAAAAAATGACCGGGGTGGGGGTAGGGTCTGCGGCGCGTGAAACGGACCCGGCTTTTTTATCTCTCTCTTAGGAGCCAAGGCTGAGACGCATCCGTCGTCCCCACGGATTGATTTCCTATTTCTGTGGAATGAGTATGCAAATCGCGAAGCGTTACGGCCTTGGCTCCACTACATTCCGCGCCCGAGTTATGCCAATTATGCTAAATTCTGTCCTCTCGTCCGCTTCTTTATCGCGAGGGGCGTGACTTCGTGCAATTACCGTCGGTAAATGATCGGCGGTGCGAAATTGAAAATCTCGGGCACAGGATGGACTGGCCATGCGCGCGCGCGCGCGCGCGTCCTTACAGCTTTTTGCAAGGGGCGATTACGAGTAATGCCTTATCGGTTATCCTTCATCATACACTAACGCAGTATGTATTCAGACGTGCGTTTTAGTGCCTACGTGGATTGTGCTAATTTCGTATTTTCATTTCAATATTCAGGACGAGATGTCTTTACGTGATTGCCGATCAGTACAGTTATGCTCGACCGATGGAGAATTGTCAATGCGGAGAAGGGAAAAAGAGCCTCCTTGCCCGTTGCGCAAAAAGCCTTCGATTCCCTCGTAGGCCTGTAAAGATGCACCGTTCGTCGACGTTGCCGTGGTTGACTGGTTTTAATTCAATTTCAGTTACATGGAAAATAAGTGCTCTTATAATTGTCGGCGTCGGTGGGTGTTAAGAGTTCCTTATATCGATGTAAAATGAGCGGGGAGTGAGGCAATAGGGCTCGGGGCTAGGGAGTGAAAATTCCGGAAAATGTCGGTGAAAACTGACCAGCTTAAATTCGAGTCGTACGGGCGTTAGCGAGTAAAATTCCAAGAGGGAGTGCTTATAAAGTACACGTACTCGTTATCGCCGCAGGAAAGCGATACTTTGAAGGGGAATCTCGCTTAACCTTGGTCGTATTGATTGGTACGGAAGAAGAGAAATCACGCCACGTGTCTAATTATATTTATAATATTTTAATTATTAAAGGTGTAGCTTGTCTTTGAGATTGGCGTTTTGCATATTCATTTCATCGTCTTTGCTCGCACGCAAATCACTAAAAAAGGCTAATTAATCATCAAGCAGCATTCCTCCCCCGTCCCCCTCCACTATCGCTCTCTCTCTCTCTTTCTCTCTCTCTCTCTCTCTCTCTCTCGGCTTTTCCAACAATTTCCAAAGTTTTCCATTTTATTAGCTGACATTATTATTAATATTGCAGAGCTTTGTTCGCGTATCAAGCGACCAGTGCCATTATTAACAATTGTATTTAATCAACATTTATACGAAAAAAGTTTATATTAAGCGTTGCGAGTGGATGGCGAAACAGCGAAGGGATGTCTTTTTTTTTTTCCAACGAAATTAGCCGAAAAATAAAGCGCTCGCTCGGAATGAAATGGAAAAGAATGTAAATTGTTGTCGAGCCGGCGATGCCTGTAATCGCAGCTAAGCGGGAAAATAAATCAAAGCCACCGTCGACGAATGGAAGAATCCGAGCGAATATATTACGGAAGTGGCCAAGCGATTCTAAATGGCCATTACGGTTCCCTGCTTCTCTCATCTCCTACCTCCTCCCTCCTCCCTCATACCTCCTACCACCTACCATCTACCACCTACCTCCTAACCCTCCCCGCCACGACAAACCCGTCGCCCCTCCCGGCTCTTAATCGATGATCGGCGGACGATCGCGTCGGTGCAGCGAAATCGCGCGCGTACCGGTTCTCCGCGGGAAGGTGCCGTCGCACTTACCGGATGTCCATTGACGGTCCATGTGATGTTGGCCGGCGGATTGGCAGGCGGTGCGGTACAGTTTCCTCGGACGGTGTCGCCGAGCGCGTATTTGGGCTTCTCCACGTGGGCCGTGACGTTGCCCCTCGGCAGCTCTGTGAAGGAAAATAAAGACGGAAGTGAGTCACGGTTACGATAACTACGATAACTTGGCAGACTGAACTGCTGGTCTCCATTATTTTGGACATTCGGAGCTTCTCTTTTTCATCAGCTTCTGTTATTCTCGTGCATTTGTGCGTTTCTTTCGCCTTTTTGTTTTCTGCTAGGTATGCACCAGAAGAGCTCGCCGATCAATTAGCCGAGGTCATTTAGATGTCATTACGTGAAATGTCGTGGCAACGGGCTGGGGCCGCAAAACTGTATCACCTCGCCTCTTTTGCAATATTGTCTCGATTCCAGTCCCCTCGTCGCCACGTACATTCTCTCTCTCTCTCTCTCTCTCTCTCTCTCTCTCTCATCCTCCCCTCGATTGTTCTACTTTGGCCTTCTTATTTTATTAGCCTCGATGCCATTCTACTCTTTACTACTGGGAGATAGCGGCGAGCTTCTCGTAGGCGTTCGAGCGAGAAACGTTCGCTCGAGTATTCGTAACTGACAAGCGTTGCGCCACGTAAAAACGAGCCTGCAATTTGTCAATTTCATTTCTTCGTTCATCTCCGGACAACGTCAGCGAACGGCAGCTCTTCCGGCCGTGGGATGCATATTTAATTTGTCCCTCTCGCTGAATAAATCATCGACGCGTGGGGCTCGCGGACAAGTAAACTCGTAAGATATAATCGCTTGGGTATGGCGTACGCTAGCGATGGGGTCAGCGCCATTTGCAATTGGAGAGGCATTAATATAAATGTCGGATGCGTAGGGGCCGGATAGTTGCGCGGATATAGTTATATCGCAGGAGGCGCATAGGGTAATACGTCTCCTTTATTCGCCAAGAGGTTTCGCTTCGTGCGATGCCTCGGCCCTCGGGGTCTCGATGGGGCCTCGCTCGTGTTCTTGATACATCGTCTGCATCAATGGCCGAGCGAGTTGAAGGAGAGCTGAGATATTCGTAAAATTCGTCCTCGTAATTTGTAAAGTCTGACTAGCCGTTTTCACCAAGTTTTCCAATACTGGATGAGCGCAGTCGCTAATGCGCAAGCGAGTTTAACACGCTAAAGAAGACGCGTGGCTTGAAATACTTTCCAAGATATAATCTCGGCGGCTTTTAACACGTGTACAAAGTTTTGCTCTTTGCCCATTAGCTTTTCGATTTAAAGTGTATTATATTTTCCTTGCGCAACCATGGGTATTGCTGCAATTATCATTAACTCTCGTTTCATGCGCTCCATTCACGAGCGTATAATATAAATGTATTGCATATTTATCGAGATAAATACAGTACTTTCATTAAATTCTTTGCCTAAACTTTATGTGCGAGCTTGTAACGCTTTCACGATCTTTTAGAAAACACCATTTATAAATAACACTTTTATTATTACGATAAGTTTATACTTTTTAGATATGTTAATGGGTAGGTTTTGCCTATCGATGTTTATTTTAAACTTATATGTCAGTTGCTCGATACGCGAATCTTTTACTTAGATGCGCGAGCATTATTTTTCCATTTTTCATATCATCCAATGTCCCGGCCAAGTACGGAGCATTGAAACGATACGTCGTAGTAGCGATTGAGCTGCTCGCGAATATTATTAATTCGGTTAAACGGGACGTCGACATTTTGATGTAGATGCAAAATTCTTTAGCTGAAGCACCTAATCGAGCCTCTTATTAGACGAAGGTAATAAATACTAAAGGCGACGGAAATATCATTTTCCATGATATTCGCCAAGCCATTAATTTATTTATCTCCTGTCATTTGTACCATTTGTATCGTTGTATACATTTAAATGGCAGTCGCGGGGGGAGGGGGGCCGATCGGGTCGAGTGTCAGGTGTTATTGTAGATCGATCGATAAATAAAACCTATGAATTTTTGCAGCTAATCAGCCGACGTGTTCGATAACTCGTGAATTCGTAAGAAGGAGAAATTTAAGTTGTGATCGCTGAAGTAGAAAGTGATACGACTACTCGATATTTAGCAAAACTTAGGCAAAAAGTCAATTCAGCTTTTCGCAATCCAATCTATTTTATTAGTGAATTTTCAATCTCGACACCAATATTCGACGACTCGACATTCGACTGTACAACCTAACAATTGATGTCCTTGTTTTTAGCTCTCCTGAGCTCTGGGGTTTATGCAAAAGAAATTAACGTGAGACGATACATTATTCAGCAAAAGTGTACACCTTAAATTAGTGATTTAGCTTGGGCAAATGATGAATAGTCGAGAATAAACGAGATAATTCCAACATTCCGAGTACATTGAAATTATTCTTTCACTTAACTTTAACGCTATGGATTATTAAAATACGCATGGGCAGACGAAATCTTTCTTTATTTGTTGCTTATTATTTTTCCATTATTCTTTTTCTTCTTCGCTTAATTAATTACCATTTACATTCTCGTATACATGGTCGTGCAAGTAAGCGAATGATAAATAGGAGAATGATAAATAGAATTTTTTTTTTTTTTTTTTTTTTTTTTTTTTTTTTTTTTTTTTTTTTTACGGCAAAGGCAAGAAGAGAAGTTTTTATACAAAGGTAGGATGAAGCAATGTACGGGTGGTTGGTATTAATGGCTACGTGAAATTAAATAATAATAAATCACGGCTAATATGCAATATTATAAATACGAAAGAGTAAGATTTACGTAAAGACCTACGTTCGTCGAACGCCTCATCCATTAATACCTTACGCATTATTTTGCGCCTTATTTATTTACAATAATAATCGACGTAATGCCCACGTAATGACGTCGTACACGTTAAATTCCATTGCCCATTACGATATTCGGCAATGGGCTACGCAGCGTATCCAAAGTTTAATAATTAAGCTCACACGTAGGCTACACGTGTATTTGGCCGACGCTGATTGAAAATAATAAATAATTTAGATGTGATTTGGAAGGCAAGAGAGTGGAAATTCTCTAATAAGTCGTGCATACGTGCCTCCACGGACTCTTACGTCTCGCCCTTCGATAACCTTATTAATCGAGCCTCGAATCAGCATTCGTAAGATGCCGATCTTATCGATCACTGCACGCTCGTCCCTTAAAATTCGATCGCGACCTTTCTAACAAAGATTATCCACGCATCGCGGCCAAATGACATCGTGCGTTTACTAATTTCGGAATAATGGGAAAGGCATTGTGTAGGCTTTCTGTAGGCACAAACTCAGAGATGTTTACTCGTCATTCCGTAAATTGGCCTTTCCGCATTGCCGAATGTATCGAAGCAGCCAGCGAAATCAGTCCGCACGACAAAGGAAAACAAAGGCGGTCGAAGGGCGAGACAAACAATCGCGTCGGGGGCCGATGGGACAGCACGAAAGCGAGTAAAAAATCTAGATGGCCATGTATTTACCGGAGCGTGTTGCTTCGGTTTTCATAAAGTACGGGCATCGCGTGGCGACAGGCAAAAGGCTAGGGGAGGTGCTATTAGCCCGTCCAGGCGAATCAATTGTCGGAAAGACGCGCCCTCGTTATCACTGCCACGCAAGGAGAAAGAGAGGGAGTCAGAGAGAGAGAGAGAGAGAGAGAGAGAGAGAGAGAGAGAGAGAGAGAGTTACAGAGAGAAATAAGTAAGCGCCGAGGGAGCGAGAGAGGCTATTTTTCAAGAGAGCAAATACGAGAAAAGGGTCGGCTCGAGGCAGGTCAGCCTCCGGCTAAGTACGTTTTAATTGGGCGCGATTATGGCGACAATGCATGGGACGCGAGCGAGGGACAAGCCTGGCAGGATTATGCTTTCATAGCGCACGCGGCGAGATTGCGAGTGGGATAGATTGAAATGAAAGAGGCGAGACAAAGAGTAGGAACGGGAAGAGAGGTCAGCGCTGCCTTCGCTTTATCTCCTCTCCCTTTCATTTCGCGTCTGCGGCTCTCGGCCTCTTCTCCGTCTCTTTATCCGCTTTTTCTTGCGGCTATCTGCCTGCCGACGATGCGAGCGGCGGCGGCATCGTAGACGACCACAGCCTCGCGAACAATTCATCGGCAAAAACTGGACGGCTCGATTCGCCTCGGAATCAGTTAGGACGGAGGCGTGGCATGAACTCTCTTTTCTCACCGTCCCAGCCGCCGCGCGCCCATTGACAAAATCCGCGGCTCATCGATTCTACCATCGAGAATGAACGAAGAATGAACTGGACATCCCCGGTCCATTATCAATTTCAATTATATCTTACGGATTGGCTTGACCTTCGTAAGCCTCCACGGTCCGAAGATCACCACGCGGCTCCGTTTAATAATATAAAACAGCGTGTCAGGTCGAGGCGAAGTCGATCGTTAGGACGAGTGCTAGGAGGTGGCAATGGCGTCGTCGACGAAGCTCGTCATGTACCTTGCGTTTGCATGCGGACGACGAGAGCCGTCCTCTTTATTTTGCAATATTCCTACGTGACGGCTCTCCCCACTTCCGACCCGCGTCCACACGATCCGCGATCCCGCTCGCGATTACGACGATCCCCGTCACGGCTTACCAACGCGTAGTGTCACTAATCTCTGGTGTTTCGAGCCAATGTGCGTCGACTTAACTGGACAATGATGTGCGGCTTCGATTCTGCGGCGAAGTGGCATTCGTACGGGGACGAAGATGCTAGAAAGATGGGATCGAGAAATAATGTCGTCGTATCGCAGACAATTGCCAACAATTTTGTTATCAACGGCCGATAAACTGATTTAGAGTCGATGTTTCGCAATGCGAAGTTGTCAGTCAGTCAGTCAGTCAGTCAGTCAGTCAGTCAGTCGTTGGCACGAGTAGAGTAGGATAAGAATTCCTTATAAGAATAAGGAAGATAAGTCGATTCGATTGTCCGTAGGCCGTGGTGAAAGTAGTTTTAGCACTCGTGCTCGACTCAACGCCAAGTGGGGCGCGTAGCTTTCCAGGCGGAGAAAGAGATTCGTCGGGGATCGGCAAGTGCTCCTCCAATCACTCGAATCGATCGATTAATTTCATTGACCTCGATCGTCCTCTCCCCTGTTTCGTGCGAATATCGAAAGCTGTCAGGGCCACTCGAGATTGCACTTTGTACCCCGGAGTTACGGGAGCGCGGGCACGCGTCCAAGGCAAACGAGGCAGTTACACTGTCTCCGTGAAGTGGCAAAGGAGCGTGTGCGGGGAAGGGAGGTTGGGCTGCGGGCCTCACGTCCAGTGAAGCTGCTATACTTACTGACGACGTGCATGTAGCTGGACTCGGTTCTCGTGATGAAAGTGGGTCCTTCCGTCGAGACCTCGCAGCGGTACTTCCCAGCCAAATTCGTCTCCACGTTGTTGAGGACGACGCTGTGATCGTCGCTCCGATTGAACTGCGAACAGGCCAGACGCGTTTGATTAATCATCGGTAGGTGTGATGGGCCCGATCGAGCCGAGCACCCGGAAGCCGTGGCCACTTGGGCCAGGTGGTAGGGATCGAGCGGCGCCGATCGTAAGATTAAAAATTGATTTGACGTTTAATTTTTCGCGATGTCGGCGAATAGTCCGAGGAACCAAGGTTCCTTACCGAGAACACGTCCTTGCGGTTTCCCAATAAGAAAGCAAAGTCCGCGCGAGTGCCGGCGTAGATTAACGGGCTTCCGTCGGCGTTAATGACTGGGCGCGATTATGTGCCGTGGCGCCTGGTAGGATGGGGGTGGGGGGTGGGGGGTGGACCGCTGGCTATCACCGATGCCTGGCACCAGGTGATAATAAGGGACGGCCATCGGTCGTTCGTCCGCCGATCAAGCGAGCGCCGGTCGTGGCGGCCACGTCGATTTCCCAGCTCGCGAACAGCAATTTTAATAATGTAACGTTCGGCGAATGTTCGAGGGTTGGGGCACGGCTACCACGATTACCGCCGTCCCAGCTTCTATTTATCCTCCCTTGGCTACGGCGATTTAACGAGTGTTTGACAGAAGGTGACCAAGGAGCTTTTCATGCTTTTGTAGAGTGACTGACGGGACTGACAGGAGAGATTAAAAGAGAGAGGGAGGTAGGTAGGGAGGGTCATCATTGGTGATTAGCCATCATCGCTGATACGATGTGCACGCGTTTTTTAATTCGTCGCGCTTCCTCCGGGTAATGTTATTTAATTCGGATGGATGATTAGGTTTCGTCGCAGGTGTCGAGTGCGACAGAGGCGGTACAACGCCCCCCTCCTCTCCAGGGCATTCCATTATTCATATTTTTCGTTCGAATTTTTCCCTCCCTCCCTCTTGGCACGTAAAGACGTTGGCACGCGCAATCCACCATTCGCCCGTCCACGGGGTTTATCCATCTATCCATTTATCGTTTTTATTTTTTCATCTCTTTATTCTTTTGCGGTGAGCGTGGCCGCCCATGACGCGAGGACGTCCGCGATGACAACGAGAACGAGCGATAAAGTCCTCGTCTTCGAATCCCTACGTAATTATACTTAATGCTCGATGTGCTGACGAGAGAGTCCGGCATAATTGAACACTTATTTGAAATACTTTCGCGGTTCGAAGAATCCGAGCACGAGTGGATTAGTCTACGGCTCTGGCAACCGCAATTTAACCGTACGCTCGGAATCTCGTGCGTACGATGGTCTCCTTTTCCGATTCAATGGCTTCGGCAGCCAGTCGATTATCGCGTTACCGGTAGGCGAGATAATTACTCGGAAGCAACGATGCCCTCCTCCTCGTCCGGCATTGCAATTGCCGCCTCTCTATAAAATAATGCAAACCCAAGAAGAGCGCGGGTATTCGCCGCACGAAACACTCTTTAACGCGATATCTCATTTCACACCGATCCGACGAGAAAAGACGTATTAATTAGCCGAGGGATTATTTTATAGGTAATTGGCCGAAGCCGAGACCCAGCCTCCCTCAAGATCCCCCTCCAACCCCACCAGCTCCACCAACCCCACCAACCCCACCAATCCCACCAACCTCCCACCGCTCACAGATCAAAGTTCGTAAAATTGCACGTTTCACCGCGGCGTTGAGGGCGCGCGAATAAATACGTCGTTGCCACGGAGTTTCAATGCAGTTTCGCACTCTGACAGCGCGTTAAAGCACACGTACAATGACACACAATTTCAGGGACTTTTTTCTTTTCTTATCTTTTTTTCATTTTTCAATAATGCCAGAAAACAACGACAAAGAGACAGAGTGAGAGACAGAGTGAGAGACAGAGTGAGAGACAGAGTGAGAGACAGAGTGAGAGATAGAGTGATATAGAGATAGAGAGAGAGAGAGAGAGAGAGAGAGAGAGGGAGAGAGCGAAAGGAGGGGGATGGGAGGAGATAAAAAAATGAATGGTGTACCGTATAATCAAATATTCGATTCGCCATGTATCATTTATCGGAATGACTATTACGATTCCTTATATAGTTAAAGTGCACGTTGCAGCATTGTAAAAATAATGCAACAAACAGAAAAGAATAAAAGAGCGAAAGAGGGATAGATATGTAGATATTGAGATAGATAGATAGATAGAGATAGATAGATAGATAGATAGATATAGATAGATAGATAGATAGAGAGA
>NW_011948423.1:5142237-5156262 GCF_000503995.2 Ceratosolen solmsi marchali
AGAGAGAGAGAGAGAGAGAGAGAGAGAGAGAGAGAGAGAGAGAGAGGTTGTGATTCTTTACTTACGTCGACCTTTGCAGCGAGGAGTGGAAAGACGGACTTGGATGGCATCTCTTTCGGGATAAACCTGTAGAACTCATCCCTGCTCTTGTACCACTTGACCGAATACAATGGCATTGAGCGCAGATCGTAATCGCAAGTCATCTTGACTGTCGAGTTTTCGGCCACGGCAATCGGTATTTTTATCGTCACGTCGATTTCGCCAAGCGTGCCTAATGTCCAGACATAAATTACATTTCTTTAATAACATCCTGTAAGCCAACTGACACTCACTACTACAAGCCTAAACTTATTTTGACTCGATAAAACATTGTGTGCAACAAACAATGTCCCATTATAGCGAATAATTTAAAATTAATTCTATATTAAGTTATTTATTGGCTCGGTAAAAAGCCGGGCACTTTTGCGCCTCGGCCGTTAATTGGATTGTAACGAGGGGATGCAGAGTGCGCCTGTGAATAATACCGGGAGAATCTCGAACGTACGCTCGAGAAGGATGGAAGCTCGTAGTGGCGTATGTCGGTTAAGGGCCAATGTCGCCGGGCGCGACTTCCTCACCCGGAAAACTCTCCTGGGCGTGATTGCCGAGCTTCCCCGACCGACGACATTCGGCACGTCGATTTAGCCTCGTTGGCGACGTATTGGGCATTAAATTTATTTGCCGCTTTTTGCGCCTCGCTTTATAAGAAGCGAACTGATTGGAAATTTCTTGCCGCCATTTATTTTCTTTTATTTTCACCTTCTGTCTTTTCTTTTCCTTACACAAAATTGCAATTCTCACAAATTTAAATGGCTATTATAACATTAGGCGGCTCGGGCCGTGCGGCGCAATATTAACGATATCCCTGCACTGATTAATATGAAATTTAAAATTATTAGTGGAAATACGAGACAAATAACAAAGCAAAGAGAGAAAAAAAAATAAATAAATAAATAAAGTAGAAAGAAAAATAATGTTCGTCTCGTATTCAATAGGTGAAAAGGTAGACGAGATGTAATTGAAAATTCATGTACAGTGCGCTGAAAGCGAACATTACTATTCAGAATGTAAAAATGTCTGATTTGGTATTTAAATTTTTTTGTTCTTCGTCCGATAAAGTAAATTCTCTCATACGAATTGTACGGAGTTTTCAAGGTATTCGCCAACATTTTACAGGAGATGCTTAAAAAACTTTGCTAAATAAAACAAGTTTTTTTTGTTTTTTTTTTTTTTTTCGTTTTTTTTTCATCCACAAACACAAACACACAAACGTAACGCACTCACACACCAGATGAAGGAAATAAATAGGCCAATATAAACAATTTAGTCGTGCAAATTTTCATAGGAGTGACGCGAGCGCGTGTATTATTATGCGGCCGAGACAAACGTACAAACAAAATAGTGCAATATAACGCGCGGAGTAGCGGGGATTCGAGGAAAAATTCATTTAAATTTCTATAAACTTTCACGACAACATTTTCCTTCTGTAAATTTACTATGCATACTTCACATACCGAGGCTAAAGCGAATCGGATAACACATTATTGTAAAGCGCCCCCTTTCTTTGACAAATGCCCCTCCGAGTGTCATTCGCGTGTTTACAGTTCTCCACTCGTACCACTACCACCATCAGCCCTCTCCTCCCATCCAACCCCCTGCCAATCCGGCCACTCCTTTTCGACCATTCGCTCATTGTAATTCTCTCTCTCTCTCTCTCTCTCTCTCTCATCCACACACGCGCGCACGCACACGCGCGCACGCACACACACGCACACACACACACACACACAAACACAAACACACACAGAGTTTGGGTTTTCCAGAGAGAGACCCTCGGAGCGTCGAGGACGATCGGCGCCCGAAGCCGTTACCATAGTAGCAGTTTGGCGGAAATCGCGAGTCCTTAATTAATACGACACCTCGTTCGCTGATAATTGCGGACACGGGGCGCAGAGACTTTCGACTCATCCGTCATGGCCTCCCTTTCCTTGGAACGGCGGAACTTGTCGCTCGTCAGTCTCTTGGCTGAATTTTCGACGCCTGGAATTGCGCCGCGGAAATGGGAGAAACACGAAATGGCACTCGAGTCCTTCAGCCGTATAATTAGTCTTTTCCTTCGAGCGTCTCCGTCCGCTCGGCCTCGGCACAATTGCAAAGTGTTTTGCATCCCTCCCGGCAAAGTGCCACATTAGATTAATTAAACGCGCCGCATCACCGGAAGAGCATTTCGTCACTTTTATACCGCCGACGGCCGAGCGAAAAACGTTTTTTTTTTCACTCTCGCCGATACAATAATAACGGACAAGTTCTTGATGAATTCGGCCTCCCTACCGCTGCCCTATCCATCCCTTTCTTTCTATAAATTTCTTTAACCGATGCGAGCTGAATCGTAGATCGTGAATTTAATTCATTTAATGCTGTGAGCGCGTGCGAAAATTGATGGACAAACATCAACGCTCGCAAAAGCTTGTTAAACACCTGATTGTAAAAATAAATGGCAGGAGGGGCGACGAGGAAGGCCAAGCTATTTCAAGATTTTGCATTTTTCTTGCTTCGCGCGCGACTACTGGCACTCGACAGGAAAAAAAATAAATAACGGATAAGAAAAAGGACAAATATATTGGGATAATTTTAGAACTCGCTCGTGTGGAATGTAGTTAAATTGGTAAATTAAACAATTACAGGATCGATAGGTAAGAGATATTTCGAATTTTACGAACCAATTGTGGATTTCAAATGGCGTGTTGTGGCGTCGCGTTAACATAACAAAAAAAAAAAAAAAAACAAAAACAAAAACAAAAAAATTAAAAAAAAACAACAAAACAACAACAAAAAAAAACAACATAACAAAAGAAAAACCAAACAAGATAACAAAACAAAATACAGGAGTAAAAAAAAATTTGAGCGCGTACTCCTCTAGCGGGTTCGCCTCATTCGGCCTCTCCTCTCCTCACCCACTTTCTTCTTATCATTATTCCAATTTTATGCTTAAAGTACAACTTTACTTTCCGTTACGCATCGATCCCGGGGATTCTAACGAAATAAGAATGAGCACAGCATGTACAACTAGCCCCGTGCATTTATAAAATATCGTATTACCATATAAAATTTAAAGCCCTAAGAATTAAAAGGAAAATTGTACATTTAGCACTATTGATAATTAAGAAAAATAAAGAACGATCCTCGCTCATTTTCTTGCGCGGAAAAGTGTTTACTTAAACCTGCAATTACACTCGGTTGCCGGACTTAAATAAATAAATAATGAATAATAGTTTCTCAGGATTAAAGCCGCGCTAAATATAAATTCTTCGTTACCGCGGGTATTCGCAAAAAGCCTGTAGTGGTACGTGATAATGGGAGCGGAGGGACGTTAAGACTTAATGTAGAATTTTTTCGGAATAGATTGGACGGCCGACGCCGTACGAGACTTGGCACGATGTACTTATTTTTTCATCGCGCGCATCCGCTCGGGCTAAAGGCGCTTTTCCTTATCCGCGGCGACAGGAGCGCGAGCGGCGACATCATCCGCGTAATCTGAGTGGGAAGGGTCGCTGCGATCTCGTTTTTACGGGAGACGAGGCGGCGACGCGCGCTTTAACTGCGAAATCGTCCTCTCCCCTTCCCATCCATGCCATCGCACTTTTTACCCCCGCGCGTCTAACGATCGGCCGCTGATTATTCCGTGGGGTCAAGAGTACGCGGTAATGAAGGCAATTACGGCCGAGGCAGCTCGGAAAGGAGTAAAAATAGGGAGGAAAGAGACGGGATAATGAAGGAAGAGGAGAAGGTGGAAGGTGGAAGGTGGAAGGTGGAAGGTGGAAGGTGGAAGGTGGCAGTGGCAGTGGTAGCAGTCACGGCCATGGCGATGATGGCGTTGGTGGTGGCGATAGTCGTAAGGTAGGCGGCAGAGATAACGGAGCCGCGGATTATCCACGGCGGTTAAAAAATCGAGTATAAAAAGCCATTGACGAGGAACGACAGTTTTTTTTTTTTAAATCCGAAGCCCATACGCTTTAAGGTGCTCTTCGATTTCATGGTCGCGCAGCATTGAAAGGAAAAGAGGAATAAGAGGGCCGTTCGTTGGTGGCTGATTGTAGGAGGTTGTGGTAGGTGGGTGGGTGGGGTGGGTGCGTGTATGTGTATGTGCGTGAAGAGGGAGGAGGAAGAAGGAGGAAATGGGAAAACGACAGACATTTCGTAGGTGAAGTCGCCGAAGGTTCGACGAAGGCGGTAGCGAGAGAAACGTCGGCGGGCATTTTATCCGCATTTTTCCACAAAGATAGCCGATACACCGGAGCCGAGCACACGGACGTGGGGCACTGTAGTAGTTGCGCCCACTAGTGCATCACGATGCCTGCGACTATCGGGCGTCGAGGCGCTCCTGTTTATACTCTTATAGGGGGAATTATGCGATAAAAGCGAGGCGTCTCCACTGTATACTCAAGCTTCATAAAGCTGGCTGAACGCATTTCATAGCCCTGACCGTCCGTCCGACTCTCGTTCATCTCTCTTCTCTTCAAACATTATGTTTCACCGTATGCGTCGTTTAATTTTAATTTTTTCGCTAAACAAACAATTACCAATCGATCAACAATAGTTGTCCAGCGCTTGGGAGCGCTTTGTTTTATCGAAAACGTATAAATGTTATTCATCTATTTGATAATAGCCATCTCTTACTGCTGAATTGATATAGGTATGTCTGTCGCGCTTCACTTTGTGTCCAATTAACGTGTACTCACTTGCTCGCTCGCTCCATCGCTCGATCGCTCGATCGCTCGCTCGTATTATTATGACAATTTCTTTTCATTCTCTTTTATTAAAAGAAGTATATCGGCGCACCGAATGGGGCTCAATTTTCTTCGTTATTTTCTTTGAGATGAGAAAAGGCATTGATTGGTCAAGATGATATATGTTTAATGTATTTTTAAGTAATTTTTATTTCCAGCGCCGTGTAGGACATTTATTTTTCCCTCTAGGTAGTATTAAATATTGTGCCATCAATTTGAATGCAAAAGTCAAATAAAAGTCGTAAGAATGTCTTTAATGAAAAATTGCAACTTCGTATTAATAATTTTTTCGTTATGTGTCGTAATGAAAATCATTTCGTTTGATCAGTGCCGTTGCGCCTTGGAATGAAATTTTAATCGAATGGAAAAATTTTTTTGTTACATTTTTCATATAAAATCGATAAATCACCGAAATGTAAAATTGACGGAAACATTACCAATATTGTATATTATTCTTAAATATTTGTTTCGCTTTTTCAACGAATATCAATTTCATTCAATGCTCTTGGAGATTTATGATGTATTTACGATAATAGATTACTAACGTACAAGCCATTGTTCAAACCATAATATTGTTCTAAAACTTTAACGACCATTTTCTACATCAAAACGTAGCAAACAAAGTTCTTTTTAACAAGATAACAGCTTTTTAAGAGGAACATTATAAATCAACGATAATCTCATGCTATAAATCATTAGTTCCCGACAAAACAAGAGAAATGTAAATTAACCATATTCCTTGATTTGTTAATTTTGCTCATTGTTTAGGTAATTGTAATCTCCATCGAAAGATTAGTTTGCAATAAAATATGCCCTCTGAATACAATATTTCATAGAAAAACATTGTATTGTAAACTAACGCATACATTCGACTATTTGTAGCGTTTGTTTAGATTGGTAGATTAAATTTTTGTAGAAATAAAATGCGCGATGCGAGATATAATTGCAGTTGGTTCTTATAATAAGATAGTACAAAAGAGAGGAAGAAATAACTTTACTTCCCGCATTCGCTTCACAACTTTTCTACGTCCTTTTTGCAAAAAGAGGTCATTGACGCGGTATGGATTACGTATGTGCGTAAGCGCGTGCGTGCTTGTGTAAGCGCATATGGGCACGTATCTTCGACTCCACAGCTGCACTGGTATTTTTGATTGCTTACTGCAGTTACACGCACTGTAATTTGTATTTACATACTTTTACATTTAAATAATAGATAAAGGACGAGCAAAGTAGATGCACGTTACCAGTGGCTCTAAATATTTTATAAACCTCCATCTATTCTTCTCTCTCTCTCTCTCTCTCTCTCTCTCTCTCACACACACACACACACACACACTCGCACTCACTCGCTCACTCACTCGCTCACTCACCTTTTAATAATCAAGGGGCAACATTGACTATTAAAGCCAACAAATCGGATCCATTTAAATTAAACAACAACTTATAACGCTGGATGTCCTGTAGGATTGCTCGTAATTGCACTTAATTAGAGCCAATCAGACCACGATTGAACGGACTTTCGTAACAGTCAAAATTTTCTTGTTCAATAATTCAATCAATTCGAATCACATCTGCCGCGCGTCCTACCTTTAGTTCATTATGCTATTGTTACGTGACTCACGTGCATTCACGCACGATATCTGACCCTCGAACAAATTCTATTCCACCCGCTCAATATATAAAATCCTTTTTGCGTAAAATCAACGGAAACTTTACATACGTGTAGTCGTGTGCTAAACTTGCTCATGAAAGCAATATGACAACAGCAATAACAACAACGATAAACAATAATTTTACATTTATTCGTTGACGGTATTTATTTCCGTTGACGGTGATATTATTTTACTTATCGATTGAACGCAGCAATGAAAGAGTACATTTTTCCCTTTAACTGCGTGAAATCGTCGTTGACTCAATTTTGTACAATTAGGCGATGCCTTTAATTAATACCAACTTCAAACAGAAAATGAGTATAATTGTGATTCAATCGAGCTTTCATAGACTTAATTGTTCATGAAATTACATTAAAAACTTCTTTTTCTCTCTTTCATTTTTTTTTTTGTTTTTTTTTTTTTTTTTGTTTTTAATCAAGCAAAATATTTTTCTTTCGACTTTGTGTTTCAATTGAGTTAGTGGAGGAAGCGTCGAGTTCTACATTAAAGTTCTACACTAAGTTTCAAACGATTTTCAATATGATCTCGACGCTTTTACTTTTTCTCCTTCTCTCAACTTATTTATTTTTTGCTTCTTTTATTAAAAAATTTACTTTTCTTCTTCTTCATTGAATAAATCATTTCTGTGAATTCATTTACATATGTATAATGTATGTAAGCGGTGAATCGTTGCCCCATTGAAATAACACGTCGAATCGAACGAACGTCGATTAATATCACAGGACTGGAGATACGATCTTAGAGGGAGGAAGATGCGAATCTCTCAATTGATCGATCGACGCGTGCGAAATCGGGAGTAAGACTTACTCTTCAGTGCGTGACGTGGGTGAATATCGTAGAGAGATGAGAGCAATAGAGAGACTTTGTATTTGTATGTAGGCGGTAGAGAGAAAAGTAATGTGAGAGCGGTTGGGGCGGGGGGACGGTGGGCCGGCGGAGGTGGAAGGGGCAGATAAGGAAAGCGCACCATGCATATAAATGAATAATTCCTTTGCCTGAAATTCGATTAAGCGGTCATTTTATTGTCGTTTAAAAATTGGTTTTGAATAAGAGATGTAAGCGTTTCAAAGCACAGAATTTTTAAAACGTGAAAGCGTTAGTAAATTTAAAGATATTAAGCTGTAGGCACCGTAAGGACTAGTTTAATTTACTTTCCGTGAAATCTCTTTCATTCCACTTTTTCGTTAAAAAGTTACGCGATTTTCGAGTTGAAAATGTTAAATTCAAAGAAATTCTTTTTTAAGACTTCGTACAATCACAGGGCAGTTGATAAAGGCGCGAATTAGCATAATTATTAAAACTTGAGATTTCTTCTTTATAATGTATTACTAGATTTTCCGTGTCGTGCTTTGTTAGCGGATTTTATAAAGCACCGCGCGTTGCATTAACGAGGACATTGTGCAACACAGTGGGATCATGTCATTGAGGGCGGGTGATTTGGGGGAGGGGGTGGTGGTGGTGGTGGTGGTGGTGGTGGTGGTGGGGAGGAGGAGGGGAGGACGAGTATTTACAGTAAAACATTTACTGTTCTCGGAATTTGTTCTTGGTGGCGGATATCTTAATCTTTAATTTCAGATTCTTAATTCCTTTTCCTCGGCGTAAAAGGCACACTTTGGTATTACATAATAGCCAAAAGCATTTAGGTCAATACGAGCACTGCGTTTTCCCATTCAAATACACTTTTACGCCAAATTTTAGCTTACCGTACTTTTTCGACCTCGAAACCTAAATAGACTAGGCTGTAACTTTTATAGGCGTTAGTCGTAAAAAAAAAAAAAAAAAAAAAAAAAAAAAAAAAAAATTTACGACGCGTCATTCTCGAGTAAAGATGTCACCATAGTATTATTATTTATATCCACTGTTACTTTGTCCTATTCCCCCACCCAAGAGCATCTTATCCTTATAACGGCAAAAACATTTTCTCGAATGCCTTTACAACATTGTTAGTGTCGATTAGTGATTTTTTTTTTTTTTTTTTATCATCACCTACGTCTATCATAATTCTACATAATCTTTCGATTTCACTTTATCGCTCGAATTTATTATTTCAGATTTTAAAAGCATTTCGTAACGGCTTTTGTGATCTGAATTTCGTCATTCGCATTAGTCGACGGCATTGATATTACTCGCTTTGAAATAGCAATAGAATTTTCAAACTTATTTAATAAATAATTTTTTATTCGGTTTACGTTGGAATGTACACTCCAACTTTTTCCATTTAGAATGCGCTTTACGCCCTAAGTTTTAATAGTACACCGATTCTCCAAAGCGTATCGACTATCCAAGCCTTTAATCGAGAATTTTACCGTTCATTTAACTGTGTATTATAAGCGTCACGTGATATACATTAACGCTTCATTTATTTCGCAAATGTATACCACGCACATGATAATCATTATTTATAGATGATAGTTTTCATATTTTCTCGTTACGAAGCTAAAGTGCTATCGGGACAAGGGACAAGGGCTGAGAAATAATGATATACATATTGTTGATATGATGTTAATTAAAACTTTATTACTAAAATTGCACATTGACGATAGTGACTCACTCGATCGACTTCGTAAAACTTTAAATACTATTGCGCGGACATAAAGATATGAGAATACACGTAAATTCAAATAAATTATTTATTCATTTTCAATACACATACCGCCCCGTACTATATATGTATTTATAGTATTTCATAAAACTTACATTAATCTAATATTTCATGAGATATTTCTTTTTGTTGCCTTTTCATTCATTTTCATTTTCTTTTTCTGTTTTTTCTTTTTTCTTTTATTCTTTTTAATGTTATATTCAAGCTTTATTGAAAATTTAAAGGATTTTTTCAAATACTTTCTATATCAATTTTGAAGTTAATCTCTAAATGCACTGAATAACGAACTATATATTTTTCTCTTTGGAAAACAATAAATTGTAGTCACGTTGATAATAGTTATTCGATATATATATATATATATATATATATATATATATATATATATAAACGTATTAAATAATAGGAATAAACGCGAATACGAGAGAATGTACATTACGCTAAAAGTGAAATTCCTATTCATCCAGCATAAGCATTATGGCCAATGGAGCATTTGCACTCGATTAGAAAGGAAATAAGGCATGTCATAGCGCCACAATATATCCTGATCAGGAATTTTGACAAGGTTCTTAATAGGCTATGAAATGTGCGGCCTGGCCAGGCCTTGATCAAGCAGACACTGACTGAAGCGTCCTCATACATAAACATAACGCGACTATAACAGCCTAGTATTCATACAATCCACTATCTATCCCTTTCTCTCTCTCTCCCCCCTCCCCCTCCCCCACATACTCATCTTTAACTTCTTTACGATTCTTATTATGACTTTTTGCCAGTTTTCAATGCAAGTACAATTTTATTCAATATATAGTTATCTTAGAACATTGAAATGTTATTAATACAAATCATCTTTCATATATTTTTACATTACTTTTTTTTCTCCTGCCATTCGAATGTTCAGGGAAATAAGAAATTTATTAAAAATCTCATCCAACGACAGTTATTGAATGAATAATCAAACACAATAGTTAATAGAGATAAAAAGTGTTGTTGCGAGATATTGAATTGTAAAAATGAACGGAAACATAAGGAGGAAAATGAGAAATAGAGCGAATTGAGGAGTGAAAGGATGTTGGGAATTTTCGTTGGCATGTATAATCATTACTTATGCATATTGTGTATAAAATATTCACATTAATCAATTATAAGTCATGAAGTGAAAGTAGTAGATATGTGTAAGAGTAATAATTATGAAAAATACGAATTGAAAGAAACTCATTGTGTTTATTAGAGGCAATTAACTATTTATTTAAGGAAATCATTCATTTATCTAATGAAACAACTAAAATGTGCTTAAATTTATAAAATCGTATTATTTGATGACACGTTTCTTGGTATTATTTACGATAATGTTTTTGTTATATCCATGTGATATATTTGTAATTGACATCAATTGATTAGTTCTCTCTTTCTCTCTTTCTCTCTTTCTCTTTCTCTCTCTCTCTCTCTCTCTCTCTCTCTCTCTCTCTCAATAGAAGTAATATTCAACTCAAACAAGTAATATTCATAATTTACAGTATTATATACTAATTCAACTATATTATTGTTTTGCACATTTTGCTTTATCAATCAAGGTAGTTTTTATTTCAAAAGAATTATTATTTAATTTCAAATTAAGGTAACAAAATAATATTAATATATCTGCTTGAATGCGTGTATTCGATGAAACAAATTTTCATTATAATGAATTTTATACATAAATCAAGTTAATATTTATTTAATATTAATAAAACAAATAACTCCATTGAATGAAATACGTTTCTTTTGATTCTGTAATTTTTCGTGCAGTACCAATGCAGTATCAATGTCAACATAAATCTTATAATTATATGTACGAAAAGCTTGATTTAAAAGCCCAATACTTTTAATAAACATCATATTAAATATTAATTTGTTTATTAAACGTTATTTGTTAATCAAAATCCATTCTGTATTTATATAACTTTTATTATTATTATTATTATTATTATTATTATTATTATTATTATTATTATTGTTATTGTCATTGTTATTGTTGTTGTTGTTGTTATTATTGTTATTATTATTGTTATTGATTCTATGTTAAATGTTATTCTATATTAAATGGTAGTTAACTTGAATATTACGTAGTAAACATTAACAATCAATAACAATTAACAATAATCAATGCTTTATTAAATTATCTTATATAAATATTAATATTTAGTGTAATAATTCACAATTCATATTTCGATTATTAAAAATCATAACCAACAAGCTCAACAAATAATACAAATTTCTTAATAATTAAATTTTAAAAAATTAAAATTTCATTATTTAATATTTATTAACAAAATATTTGCTTATTAAGAAATTTGTATTATTTGTTGAGCTTGTTGGTTATTATTTTTAATAATCATATTATAAAATTTCGACGCTAATTTATGGATTAATACGTGGAATATTAATATTTACATTTAAGGTAATGGTAATATAACATTCCCTACCGTATGGATCATTCGTTAATTTTAAAGTGCATTGAATTGTAAATTATATAAATCTTAAGATTTTACAATTTTATATTATTTTATGAATGTGCTTAATAAGTAGTTTATGATTCAATATTATACAAGCAGTACTTAGGCGAGCAAATATTTAAAATCACATTAATGCACGTAATACATGATTATGTTTCATCTTTTTTTTTTTTTTTTTTTTTTATAAAATATTTTTTTCAAACTGGTAATTCTTTGCGTAGTTTATTATTAAGGTATACTTATGTAGCCGTAACTATAATATAGTTTTCAGATGGCTGGAAAAAGTGAATTATGGTATTCAGAAAGGGTTCATTTTGAATATTCAGCATCTAAAGCGAGTCGAACGGGACAGTTATTTGGAGAAGCACGAAATATTCCTCAAAATGCTATTATTATTATTTTCATTTATTATTTTGTTTTATTATTATTATTTTTATATTTAATCAATGATTTTAATAATTTGCAGTGGTAAGTGGTAAAGAGATGGACTCATACATTATTATTATTAATATTATATATTATATATGACGCGTTTTTTTGTTATTTTCTCATTTATTATTTATTATTTATTTTAGTAAATATTACTATTATTCATGTTGTTATAGTTATTGTTATAGTATAGTTATTATCGTCATAGTGTCTATGATGTATACTTTCATGGCATAATAGTATTATTGTATGTTAATAATATTAAAATGTGCAATGGAAGAGAATGTTATTTTCGCTCATCAACGTATTTGAAAAGTAAGAAATTGAAAAGTTGTAAAATACTGGAAATTATAGGACTATTATTATTATTATTATTAAATATCAAATTTCAAATTTACGTTGTTTGTAGATATTAGGATAATTTTGAAACTTTTTATAAAGTTAAGTAGAAAAGCATAAATTTTCAGATTTAAAATTATCATCGTACTATATATTGTTCTTTCTCTCTTTTTCTAACCATATGACAATATTATACGAGACGAATTTGATTGTCAGTTATTTCATATACTTTTCTATTAAAATTCTACGTTTATAAAGTTAAAATTTAACTTAAAATTTTACGGTGCTGCAAGAAATTCTATGTAAATAAAGTGAAACACAACAGATTAAATTCTAGCATACTTAATTACATACACTTACATACATACAGAAATGCATGTATATTTAAATAAAGTTTATTGAAATATCTTGTGAATATTACACAAGTAGTAGACACATTTAATTAGTTGTTAGTTGTTCAATTAAAATGCAAACCATAAGAAGTGTTAAGGCGAAATAAACGATTTTAAGGTAGAAAAAATTTGAAGAAAGTGGATAAGCGCATTTAAAAAATACGCTTTAAATAAGAATGCAATCTAATTCCAGCGAGAACATGAATTTCACGATGAGTAAATTTAAATTATAGCCGTAGTTGCATTTATTTTAATGTAAATAGTAATCAAAAGCATCGGCTATATTTAAATAAAGTTTCCTGAAAATTTCATAAAAATGCAGATTCAAGTGTATTATATTATAGAAAGAATATCTGATAATAGCACACCGTCCCTATATTGTTTCGGGACGATTATTATTCAGATATATATATATATATATATATATATATATATATATATATATATATATATATTTGTGTGTGTGCGCGTGTTATGCGTGCATGTTTTTCGCGCGCTCGCGGGTGTGTGCGTGCGTGTTTGTGCGTGTTTGTGCGTCTAGGGGCAAGGCATATTTTGTTATTTTGTTACATTTCATTAAAATGTTAAGCCAATCGCCGTGCACTCTCTTTATAATAGCTTAGCAATACCTAGGCAAACGGAGATTTTCCATTCGACGAAATCATCGTCACAAAATACAGCTAATTCGGGCGAGTAGAATAGAATGGCTTAAAATAACGTTCGAGCGTTCGCCGATCATTATGCTCTGGACACTTTGCCACATTAAATTGACTATCGGGAAATTGCATCCACTATTGGCCAACGATGCTTTAAATTTGCATGAAAGTCTTTTTCACCGCACCAGCTCTCCCTACATTATCGCATTAATTCCCAAATGACTTTGTACGGTTATATACTTTTAAAAAGCACACATCGAAACTGCTATTACCGCAGACCAATCGTTAACCGCTCGCCAGCTATAGTTAAAGCGGTGGCCGCCAGTCGACTCGGCTAATGGCGAATGAAATTTTCGCCCCACGAAGAAAGAGACGGACACCGACGGCATCCTCACCTAATCGAGTGACGCTCCCATCAATTATCATGAGGGGGTGAGATGACGCGAGTGACCAGTCCCAAAACACCCCATACGTACGCGCCCCATAAATCAGCGCCCTGCGTCGAGGCATCTCCGGGAGAGAAAAGGCCTTGGCAATTAACTCGCACCTCCGTCTGTCCGCCTCTCTTTCCCGTACCCATTAATATTCGCGGTGCCGTGGGGGGGGGGGGGGG
>NW_011948423.1:5156281-5180109 GCF_000503995.2 Ceratosolen solmsi marchali
CCGCGCATTACCTCGGCGATCGGGCAATCGGGCTTTAAGCCATCGGGGTTCCTCGAGCTTCCGCATCCGAAAGACCGAGGAACGGTCAAAGACGATGATAACGAAGAGGATGACGAGGAGAAGGAAAGCGCTGGAGGAGAGTGAGTGAGTGAGTGAGTGAGTGAGAGAGAGAGAGAGAGAGAGAGAGAGAGAGATAGACAGACAGACTGACAGAGAGCGGGTTGTGGGAGCAAGAGGCGCCTCTATCGCTACCGAGCTTCGGCGCGATAAGCTTTCGAGTCTGAACAATAATACCGAGCTCGCGGAAGTTCGGGGATTTGTATCGGCCCAGGTCCGCGCGACAACAATGTGCATAAATCGGTTCACCGGATATCCGGGGACGGGATTTTATTGACCCGTCGCGTTCTTTCGCGAACGAGCTCCGGCTAAGTTCGCGCGTGATTTAGAGGCGCGTCGAATCTCCCGGGCCGCCGTGATTCCCCATCGAGCTCCTTGAGGAGCGAGAAGTTACGTCAACAGTCCGGGAAGCTCGAGAAAGACGACAGCGGACCCCGGATGTATTTGCTTTTACGAGGTCGCCCCCGGGGACGCTTTTGCATTTTACTTTTGCCGGGAGATTACCAAGCAGACAGGCCAAACGTCGAGGTACGCGCGGAGGACGACGCCCAGGCAGCGGAGCAGGCCCTCATTTACGCGGGGCGGACCCAGGAGGACACGATATCGGACGCGATCCCAGAGCCGCGTATTATCACTGAGACGTTAAGGTTTAACGAGGTGACGGGATACCTCCGTCCCATCAATTCGCACGTACGGCAGCCGTGGAGCGGGGACAGCCATTTAACGGCCGAGGTGCCGACTCGTCGTCGCGCTCGTCTCATTACATACATTGAGACGGATTGTGTGGGTCCGCGGGATATCGGGACCTTGGGGACGCGCGATTGGCCGTGCGTCGTCTCTGTGTTTGTAACGGCGACGAGAGTCGGGGATGCACAAGTCGATCGCGGCCTCTCTTTCCTACTTTATTCGCCTCGAGTTTCTCCTGTAATTTCATAATGCTGATGCGCCTCGTAAGCCGCCCCCGGCGCATATTTTATCGATTCTCTTTATTCGCGCGTAATTTCAACTCTAATTTACAAAAACATTCATTATGTTCGCGCTTTTCTCGGCTTTGGTTTTTGATTTCATTAAAGTTACGTGTCTTTTAAATTGATCAGCGTTTTTGAAGTCGTTAATTCGTACTTTAATTAATTTTTGTTTGTGTTCGAAAATTGAATTCCTTGCAAATGCCTTGGCATTGGAATTCCTATCTATCTGTCTTTCACTCACTTTCTCGGAGGGACTATTTTTATGGAAACGCGTTCCGTCCAAGTCAAAATAATCAAAATACATTATATCCAGAAAATGGAAGTACGTCTGTGTTCATTTACTCTCATATTTCACGAACAACTTGATTGGTTTCGATCAACCAAGATTTATTCCTTTTTTCATTTTTTACGCAGCTTGGATCGAGGAAGAATTGATTAATGCATTATTATAATGTTTTTTGACTTTAACGTTTTTATTTGCGCGTTACTTGCACGATAGCATTAATATTTCAAATTATCCGCGCAATTTATTACGGGAAGTTATATTTAGCTTTCTTGTGATGCGAACATTTACATTCTCGATTTTTGCTTTTGTTTTATTTCGTTGTGTCGCTGCTTCTTTACTTTTTCATCGTTTTGCTTTTCTTTTCTTGTTTTTTTTTTTTATTTTTTTTTTATTTTTTTTTTTTATTTTTTATTTTTTTTATTAAACACAGGACATATCAATGTATGTTGCATTTCGGAAAGTACTATCATCGTCCAAGCCAGCCATACATGATTTTTCAGCCCAATACGAAGGCATTTTCCAACAATTGTTTATGTAAAGTTGAAAAGTTATTTTAAACGTGAGATCGATTTTCAATTTGCGTCGAAACTAAAAAAAGCATTGCGGTCATTCGAAATTTTCCATCATCATTATATTTTTACTTTACTAAATTTATAAATCGAATACAGTGCAGCGCAATCAACGAAATACCATTCAATTTATATCAAATTTTACTTTTTTTAAAATACTTTTTGCGAAACAGTCGTGATCTCGGACATCGGTAAATGATGTTGCTCGTAGCCATAAATTTTGGCGTAGTATAATATGCGCACCAGTCCGCACTCGCAAATAGTTGCAGCAACCGAATTGCACTAAATGCAGGCGCAAGTAATTAGGGAACAAAATACTCGTACATTCGAATTTCCAGGTATGTTTTATTTAACGAGCCCCTAGTAATCGCTGTAAGCTTTCAGCGTGTAAAGGACAAACGTTTGTTCGCGCAAAAGTGCATTATCCCACGCAAAACTTACTTACCCGGTGTATCAAATTATCATTTTTCACCGGCACATTTTTTCGTCCATAGTGGGCGTGATTACACCCCCCCCCCCAACCCTCCAACCCTCCCCTCCCCATCCTACCTCAATCGTACCACCAAAAACATATATTTGAGCGGGTCAAAATCGGATTAGCACGTATCTGCGAAATATCATTGTAAACTTAGTCTACCCTCGTCATCCTATTTCTCTCCTCCTCCTCGCATTCCTCCAAGCTCCCCCCTTCTTACGATCTAATTCTCATTCCGATTTCAATTATTGGTCATGGAGCCGCGCCATCGACATCGCATAATTTGGAGCTTCATTTTCGCGAGTGCGATAATTCACCAAATCTTTTGTCAAATTCAGCGCCGTTGGGGCAATGCAATTTGCGAAATTGCCATTGTAGCCGCTCGCCGTAGTCGGAGTCGACCATTTTCCAAATAAGACAAGCGTTGTCTGTCGATGCTCAGCGGGCTGAATTACCTTTATGTAAGTTGGCGGGTGTACGGCCTTACACCGAGCGAAGGTGCTGCGTGGATCCGTTCCGCTGCAGAAGTATACCCCCTCCCCTCCCGGCTCCTTCAGCGCTCCGCAACCCGCACTCGCCACATGCCCACAGTAGCCCCTTCCTTTCGCAAGAGCAAACTCTCGCCCTTGCCAAACCTTATTTCTCTCACTTGCTGGAACGCACGTCTTTTTGCCATCACGCGAAAATTACTTTCTGTCCGACTTCTTGAAAATCGCTGCCGGCTCCTTCTCCCATTCGTTCGTCTCACTCGCTCGCCCACCTTTTTTTCTTCTTCGACTTCTCGTGCGCGCCACGTGCACCTCATCCTTCGCGCGTATTTCATTTTCCGTCTTTATGTGTGCTTTTGCTCTTTAAGCTCGGCCCGCAAAAAATTCTGTAAAATTCGGGCGAAAAAATGGGTGTCAATTGGCTCGTAGCTTAAAAATATTAGCTCTCTCCTCAACAATTTTACTTTCATCTATTAAGCGACGAAGAAAATTAATAACCAAACGGCCAGGATTCTCGCGAAATAATGCAAATTCCAGCAGCAGCGGTATCTTCACGCATAAACTGTATAATTTAATTTGTTATTTTCCTAACCCGCAGATTCAAGAAGGAGTGATAAAAATAGCAATATTCAAAGGTTCTCATCCGCGAGATACGACGTCTAACGTACTTATTCAGATGGAAAATTACTTTTCGCACAATGCTACCCTTTCTGTTTGGTTTTCCATCTCTTTTATCTTCGATGTTGTTATTAATATTATGTATTTTTTATTTTATCAAAGGGAATGTTTCAGAGACTTTTGCCGCGTTAACCTTTATTTAACACGGTTAATATCATATCGCAATTACTCTCTTTCTCTCTCTCTCTCTCTCTCTCTCTCTCTCTCTCTCTCTCTCTCTCTCTCTCGCGCCGTCGTTGGCTCTTCAATACTCGGCAATCAGTGCAAGTTGTCGATACTACGAAAAAGACGTTGGGAAAATATTAGCTCTCCCAAGCGATTACGTTTCACCCTATTTTTTCCATTTTCGTTGCACTTAAACTCGAAAAGAGTACAGAGATTTGGCTGAATTTTTTAAAAATTTAATAAAGCGTCTCGAGCAAAGTTGCAAGCCGAATACATATCCGAAAAATGAACTTTTGAAATCTATACCATTGTGTATAACTCGAAATTTTTAAGTGCTCAGATAAAAGTAGTATTAAAAGTAGTATTAAAGAAAAACTTGGTATTCCACCTGACTTGAGAACCATGTATAAACGTAAAATCGAATTAGCCATAAAAATTACGAGATAAGAATTTAAGTTTAATTAGCTTTAATCGTGAATATGATAAATATTAACGCAAACGCGCATTTTACCAATACACATTTGCATATAAACGCGTGCAGGCCAATTTAAATGCCCATGTGATATGAAATTCTTGTACTGCGCTGCCAAAACCCAATTGCACATTATTATTAATTATATATATATATATATATATATATATTTTCTATGCTAATTAATTTGTCGTGTACTTGATATTATGTGCTTATAAAGAGCCACGGCTGTCAGTTATATTAATTGTATTTATTCTTTCGTTTGTAGCTTCGACCCAACGCTGGCATTTACGAAATTTCGAAAATTTTAATTTAATTCTCTTTCCAAAATATCTTGCTCGAGATACTCTCTATCGATTTTTATAAAAATGACGAAGCACGAAGCTAAAGTGTAGGATATTTACATAATTTGGAACGATAATCAAATTAACCATTGTAATGAAAATAATGCTAGAAACGGTAGAGATTGTTATGTTTGTTTATATGTATATTATGTATTTTATTTTTGCTTCAGAAAATTGCAATTAAAATTGATTAAGGTGTCACTGAATTTGTTCACGTTCGCTAAAATTAAAAGGTCGTTTTATTACATTTATAAAATTCCAAGCCGTGCCATTTATAATTTTATAACAGTCGGATCTTTTTAAAGCTCGAAATAAAATTTTTGATGTACCTTTTCAAGAGAATGTGATGAAAAAAATACAAAAAAAAAAAAAAAAAAAAAAAAAAAAAAAAAAAAAAAAAAAAAAAAAAAAGGATTAGGGGAAAGCCGGGGGGAATAAAAATACTCGAGTCTCTACACGAGTCGCCACTCGTGCACGCACAGCGAGCCAATTTTCCGGCCTTCTTCGATGCTTCGGGTAATTGCAAAATATCGTAAGGGTCGCAGTTTTATTAGGAGCGGATGATACGCCGGCGAGCATCTTTCGGGAAAAGTCCGCTGAAAAGCTCAGCCCCAAGTCTGTAAATCGTGTAAGGCGAATTTTGAGCCGACATTTATATCTCAAAGACTATAAATTTAACGACTCGCTAAAAGCTTCGATTCTTCATCTAGAAAAATCTGTCACCGAGCTTGGCCGTTATTTCAATATTCGCCGACCGATTGAAAGTGAATTCCTTCGGAAAATGGGAGCGCTTGGAGGTCGAGAGCCGATGCGTTGACAAAACAGATTCGCCCCGTTATGAGGCAAAATAAGAGTTTTCCGTAAGCGTATCCGGCCGTACGTATGGGGGCTAAGACTTTTGAATTTTTGCCAGCTGGCGAGGCGGGAACATACGCGAATTTATCCGTGTAATTTAAAAGTTATTATACGCCAAGCGATACCTTAAAGTGGTTTCTTAAAATTACATTTGGCCGCGGTAGTTGCGCCGACCGGATAACTCTTGTTTCGCAATGTCCGTTGGCAATTATTTTCCTACAAACGCTACAATAGCTTTTCATTTTCTGCTTCTGACCTTACGATGTGCGCCACCGATTCATTCCATCCACTAACTCCTTACTGTGGAGTGTGATTGTCGAAGGGGCTATAGGGAGTGGAGTGGGGTTGGGAATAGGCGATAGGCGAAGAGCGTAGGAATCGGTAATCAGCCCCCGACAAAACTCCTAGCGCCTACCGGTTTCTTTACGGCTTTATTACCTTTATCATCGCTTATCAATTAACATCTTCACTGCTCTTTAATCTCGTTGGGTATGACGTGCATCTCGACTTGGTCGCTAAAACCTTAAACGATCTCGCCTCGTGAATTTCGGGACATTTTTGGCGGTTGAAAAGGGAGGAAAGCGACACTGCGTCGCACATCTCACGAGCATATAATATGGCAAATGCGAAAGCCAAATAAATATTGAGCCGCCATTGCGCAAGCCACGCGCACGTCAACACACCGGAAATTTCAGCTAATGGCGCTACTCGTGCGTGCACTTAACGTCTCGCGCGTCCCTTTCAACACTCGGAGAATCGCGGCAGTAATTCATTTGAAATATACAGGAGAGGGACAGGCGAGGCATATAAATTCTCCAATCGATTAGCCCACGCGGATGAGGTACTGTAGGAGCTCAGGAGTTACGCGAGAAAAACAAGCAAACGTATCGTCGCAGCGTGCCCAAGTATAATGAAAATTTCGTCATCGTCGACAGGTTAAAGCTTCATTTAAATTTACATTGTACAGACAGGGGCACGTTCGCGACCCGTCATGCGTGCCAACTCCTCCAACTCAACTCAACTCCTCCTCGTGTATTTGTCAATCAACCTTAGGTAAGAAAGTGCGAAAGAGGCGGAGGAAAAATTCGTGTCTAATCCGAGGCTGTCGAAAGCGAGTGCGAGGAGAAAAGAGAAGGGCTCGCTGTAGAGTGGCGACCCGCTTAGTCGACCTTAAAACAATCGTGTCCCATAAAATCATCAGCGGCTATTGAATTTTCCAACGTCCGAGGAGTATCGCTTAATCCGTCAGATCCCGTTTCCCGGTCCATTTCTTCGCCGTTCCACGCGAGACTCCGAGAGCCGCGACGTTACATGGGCCGCCTTTTTTCTTCTTTCTTTTTTATTTTGCACCACCGGTTCACACACGTGCGCGCGCACGTTTATTAGGTGCGCAGGGCATTTAGCGCAGGAGACAACACACTAACACGTCCAGGCTTCGTCGTTATTTATCAAACGATTAAAGCAACGGGTCCCGATTTACGAGGCGATATCGGAACGGCCGACGGCTGCGTGAAGCGGGGGGGGGCAAGGGTCGTCCCTGGGCCGTAAATAAATTGGAGCGAGAGCCGCGTCATCGCGCTAATGAAAGTCACGAGGTCCTGACGGACGGCCTTTTCCCGCGTAAACCACATCCATCGGCGCCCGAAGACGTGCCGCGAATTATTGATGTATAAACAGCCGAGCGGTAAAAATGGCGAGTTTACGAGGAGCGCGAGGGGGCAGTTTTAGTGCCGATGGCGGCCGCGCAGTAAACGCCGGAAAATTGCCGGCCGCAGATGCCAGGGCTCTTACGTGTGGTTTCCCTCTCAAAGGCCAGCAGCTTTCATTGTTCCGGTGGGCCGCACGTCAACGGGGCCGAGATGCGACCTTTAATCGATCGCTCGCTCGCTCGGGTTCCTCGATTTTCCGGGTCCGGAAGGCCCGCTAAGGGTCATGAGGGGACAAGGAGATGGAAAAGGATGGAGATCCGGGTGAGAAGGAGAGAAGGGTGGGGAGTCGCAGGAGCGAGCGAATCCACGCGTGACGTTTACGACTCGCCGCTACGATTTATACAAACGGACAGCCTAATGCGAGTTCCCCACTTTTTGCGCGCCTTTGGCTTTTCGTTCGCCGTGTGTTTTTTTTACGCAGGCGCGCAGCGCGTGCATACGAGCCTCCTTTGTGCTCTTGTCCATTGCTTTATCGGCTGTCCGACTCACATCTGGCTCCACAGCTTTTTGTCCATGAACACGAATTTGCGCATTCCCAGCATCGTGATTTCCCAGCATCTCGATGGAAATAATAAGGCGAGGCGATCCGTTGATTTCCGCGGATCGGATTGGATTAATAATGGCGTCGTTTGCGCGGGCGCGGGTAAGCAGCGCCGATGGTCGAGGGAGCTTTGTCCCCGAGCCAGATGGTTGAACGGTAGATGGAAACGGCGAGGTATGATGGTAGCGGTGGCGCGAGGCGTAATTTTTGTTATCGCCTGGGAGCACTTGGCAGCTGGATTTTCCGGGCTTTTTTCCTCGGTCGGCAGGCGCACGAGACGCAGCTGAAGCCACGCTATTTTCCAGCTCGGTGAAAATAGTGCCGGACTCGCTCGACGGAGATATCGCCAATCAGCCGCGTACACTTATCGTACGTTCATCTTCGTAGCTTCGTCCACGCACTCACGCACGCACGCACGCACGCACGCACGCACGCACGCACGCACGCACGCACGCACGCACGCACGCACGCACGCACGCACGCACGCACGCACGCACGCACGCACGCACGCACGCACGCACGCACGCACGCACGCACGCACGCACGCACGCACGCACGCACGCACGCACGCACGCACGCACGCACGCACGCACGCACGCACGCACGCACGCACGCACGCACGCACGCACGCACGCACGCACGCACGCACGCACGCACGCACGCACGCACGCACGCACGCACGCACGCACGCACGCACGCACGCACGCACGCACGCACGCACGCACGCACGCACGCACGCACGCACGCACGCACGCACGCACGCACGCACGCACGCACGCACGCACGCACGCACGCACGCACGCACGCACGCACGCACGCACGCACGCACGCACGCACGCACGCACGCACGCACGCACGCACGCACGCACGCACGCACGCACGCACGCACGCACGCACGCACGCACGCACGCACGCACGCACGCACGCACGCACGCACGCACGCACGCACGCGCGCAAAATCCATTGTATTGTACCCATCTCCTCGCTTTTCAATGGAGCCACGAAGGATTTCCGTTCGGGAAAAAAGCTCCAATCTCACTGTCCCACCGCCTTCCCGTCTTCCCACCTTCTTTAGTCACTGCAGATGCCATTCGTTAAAGGCGCTACTGTCGAGAAAAGATTTATTTAACGACGCCTGCAGCATCCGAAGCGTACTTTTCGATGTCTTGGTGAAAAATATTTTGTGCTTATAAAGTCTCGCGTCTTCGGAATCAATTACCGGTCGATTTGAAGGAGGAAGCGAGTCTAAGATATTTTCAGCGGTCTTCTGTCGCTGAGCTTCTACTCGCTCTATGGGCTTCCTCCTCCTCATCTTCCTTCATCTCCTTCTTCATCTTCATTTTCCTCTTATTTATTTTTTTTTGCGATTGCGAGAAAAGTGAATTCCCCCTAATGAGCCGTATTTGATTATAGATTTAACTTAGTCATTAGGATTATCAGAATTTGGGAATTGTTCGCAAGTTCGCCGATCGAAATGCTTTGGACGAGAAATATCGACTGCCACGGCCACAATGATTCGACCGATGGAATCTTGTATCGATGTTGCATTGAAATTTTGATAGAAAAGAGTGACAGAAAAGGTACCGGGAGAAGGTGAAGATAGTAGAAGGGAGGGGGAAATAGATTTGAAGTCAAGAGCTAATTGAGAAAATAATAAAACTCTCTCCTAGGTAATACTGAATTGCGAGTTTCGAAATTTTACGCAACAATATATCCTTGGCTGTTTTATATATTTTAATCGAATAAATTATATGATAAGCGCACGTATACGTAATTACAATATTTGAAGCATAATAACGACGACGAATCTATTATTACATTAAAAGCTTTTGTATTTATATGTTAAACTTCCACTTACTACTACTCATTCGTCCCTTTTCCCTCTCGTAAATCAATACTTCGCTGAAATTATTTTCAAAATGGTTAACAAATATATCAATATAATTGAAAATTTCTTTCCTCCGATATATAATCGCGCGCTATCGCAATGACTGAGCAAATTAATAATAATAAAGTCCGACTATTATGTGACAAAGAGATGGTTCATGCCATTGAGTACATTATGTATATACGGCCACTTTATAATCATTAAGAAAATCTTTAGCTATTCGCGTCGTACTTACTGGATCCTCCCACGCCGGCATATACTCGACAGAATATTAAAAAAGCCTTTATTCATATTTCATTCAAACTACTGAAAGCTCATGTTTCCGTTTAAATGAATAATTGCGCGATTAGAAAATTTAACGAGTCTCGTTAAAACCCGCAGTCCAGAGACGAGCGCTTCTACTCGATCTTTGATTTATACGATATATATATATATATATATATAAAGATATATAAAGATATTTACTATCCATTTACAGAAGTCAGCTAAAATTAGCTCGAGTGTTTTGTCTTAGTAGTAAAGTCGAGATTCTGTCGTGGAGACGCCGTCGACGTCTCGTGCATCCCGGAGCCGTGGTGGAGGTGATTCGTTCCCAACGGAGCCAAAAGTCTTTTCTTGACGTATAACGTCCGCTTATCCCAATGAAATGAAAAATTCCCTTAATTTACCTACTAATTGCTTATCGCCAGCCATTCCGCATTTATATGGAATATATCATTACCGCTTATCTCTAAAACTCAAATTCCTGCTAATTTCCATGTTAATGCGCGATAATTATCTAATATTCATATAATTAACTAATTTACAATGAGAAAAACAATAAAGAAACAAACTAAAAACTAAGCGAAAAATACACAATAATGAGTTTTTAATGACAACAGGGATGTATTTATGAAAATTAATTATATAAATATTATTAAATAAAGTTTTATACAATTTCGCATAAAAATGGCTATTATTTGTAGATTAAGGTCACATTTTTTTGGCTAATCATAAGACAATGTGAGGTGATAAAATGTTTTTGGTACTTTACTACGTACATTTATTGACATTAGTGACTTTCTCGGTGTAACTACTCCCCTATTATATTCTTATTATTTATATTGTATTTATCTTTTGTACTTATTTATTTATTTATTTATTTTTTAATTAGTTTCGCAGTTATGATTTTGGAAGATATCCTCGTAATTCTCGGATATCTTTATCGCAATTACAAAGTGCCGTGGTGGCGAGAGAAGAGAGAAATTTAAGAACACCATAAATCCTAATTTATTTAAGATTTTGCAGTTTGTAATTGTCTTGCACTTTAATTTTTGAAAAATTATGATTAAAATTTTCTTTTACCTTTTATACAACTACACCTACTTCAATTAATGTAATTGTCTAAAAATTTTCCAACATCATTTCTTCCCTTTTTTTCCCTCAAGTTTTTCAATAATTATATTTTTATTGTCTTTTAACGTTATCGCAATTATTGCTAATCACCTGAAAAGTTTATCTAATTTAAATTCTAAAGAAAAAGATGATTTAAATTGGTTGGTGAATTTTATGTTAACATCTTTGCAAACAGCTCATTTAAAATTTCTTTCAAAATTTTTTTATGTACAAAAATATTCTGTTTTTAATGATTTCTTTACCTACAGACTTAGTATACTTTGCCGGCAAAACTATATTCAATTCTTTTTTATTTATTTGATGTAAATTTTATTTTTTTTTTGTTTACTTCGATTCGACCGTAATCATAAGTATATCATTATATTTATAAGTAGGTACATATATCTTTATATAAATATGTGGATGTGTGCGCGCGTGCATTTATATATATATATATATATATATATATATATATATATATATATGTGTATGTATTTATATTCATTATCTTGATTAAATCGATACATAATGATTCATTAAAAATAATTGATAAATTGCGAAATTGTTGTCTGATCTGCAATATTTACTTGCTATACTCGCCTTTGTCTGACTTGTCATTAGCGTGGAATTTAAGCTAAGAGCGAATGCTATTTTCACAGTATACATTTACTTGTTTATACACTATAATTTACATATGCGTTGTTACTATTGCGAAGAATATCTTTATTAAGGCGGATGTGTCGTAATTTGCTGTCATCCTATTACTCGTATCCAACTTCACGTTTTAATTGAAATTAAGTTTAATAATTATTTTTGTAAATATATTATCCTTAAATTTAAAATTTAAATGAGCTAGTTTTGTGAATAAGACAATTTTTTAAATTTATCTTTTGTCTCTCTCTCTCTCTCTCTCTCTCTCTCTCTCTCTCTTTTTTTATAATACATGCGAGACAAATATTTTATTACGTCAGCTATGGAAAATGAATTTGCTTTGAGCTTTATTATTTTAAGAATTTGTTATTTTACTTTATATGCATTAAATTTTTCAAATACATAATGCAACGGCTTTTATTTAAATATTCGTTTATTATATTAACGATTATATTAAACGGGCGTACATGGATCTTGAAGGGCTTAATCTTAAAATTGAGGCTTTATATCTTTAATATATTTGTTTCATACTGGCAAATTATTATTATAGCTGAATTTTCTTGATGGATAAAATAAGATGAAATAACAAAGAATTAGGAGTAAAGATGGAAGGTGTCGTCATCGTTCATAAATATTCTAAAGATTCTCATTTTTGCCCTACAATTTCAATAATAACTCATTCTTGAGAAGATATAAATTATATTTGGCCAATTTGATTGTTATACAATGTATCGGGAAGAATAGTTTCTCTCTCTCTCTCTCTCTCTCTCTCTCTCTCTCTCTCTCTCTTTCTTTTAATGATCCTACTTCAGAAAGGCTCATACGATATGCGTATGTACAAATAGCCTGTACTTAGGGTCAGCTATTGAAACATAAGTTACTTCGACCGTTATCCCGACGAGGAATGTTAACATTGTTTACTAATTACAAATTTATTAATCCTTTAGAAAGTATGTTTCTGTTATGCCTTCGATGTTAAATAGCATGCCCTTTCGAATAAGCATACCGAGACATTTATCTTGCAAAGCGGACAAATGATCGTTCGTAGATCTTTCTGTAATATATATCTGCATCGCCTTTAAACTTATTTATTTCATTTTAAATATTGCCATAATATACAAGTAATTTATACACTTTGAATTTGCTTTTGTCATGGCTTAAAGCAATTTATCAGCTTAAAAGGAAGTAAATTCATACTGGATTATACTTTTTTTGTAACTGGGTCAATTACAGCGCTAAAAATTCAAATGCACACATTAATTTTTGCTTGTATTCATATTTTCGCGTTCGCCAATTTGTTATACATTAAACGAGAATGTAATTATGAAATGGTTTTTTTGAACATTCTGCTGCAAACAAACCGACAAACGGCTACCCGCTTTCTATCAAAATACATTTTACTAAATCGATTAAATATATTTTTTGCGCTCCCATTTCATTATACGAGAGCTTAATACTATTTGAATTTACTTTTCCAAAAATGTAATATCCCCCTACTCCCCCATCCCCAATGCACACCTCCCTCACTCCACCTCGTGTCTTTTCAAACATAATAAGTACAAGTCTTAATCATTTGGAGACCAAAGTGTATGGAAAATTTTTTATTCTAATGCACTCTACGCGGACCAATGGCGTGTCTCATATGGCTCATTTAATTGGGAATATGTGGGGCCCTTTTTTCGCGGCCTTCCCTTTTCAGAGCCATAATCTCAAGTTAGATGCTAAAATTAAAGCCAAAGCCATAAGGTATAATATATTAGCTAAATATTGAATGAATAAATAATGATTATAATTCAAAAGGATTCCTCGTCTCACAAAAGCAATTATTACACATATAAAGGGGCTTAGTCTTATCATCTTGATTATATTATGGCTATGGCTCGTGAAGGAACTGGGCATTTCTCTTAGTATGGGGTTTCAATGGATCGAGGCACGAAGCGCTTAGGAAGCGGATCTGTCTACTTGCTATGAACAAAATCGCGGAGAAAGCAGACGAAAAAATGAATGAAGGTGGGAGCGTGAAGGAAGATAAAGTGGAAGTGAGGTATCACTGTTCCCATTTAAGAGTCAAGAGTTCAAAGTGCGAAATAAATTACTTGACTGAACATTTAGATAGATATTCATTTATCTCTGTACCAACTGAACGTAGCTTCGCTATATTTCATCACAAATATTAATAGCTACATATAATTGCATATTACTATTATTATTACGAGTTAACTCTGTATTATCTATTGCTGGTACGTGCTGCATTCGCATAATTTAAAATAATTGCCGCTTAATCCGCATTTATTTACTCATAATAACAATTATTTTTTAATCAAACGCGCTCCCCTCCTATCTCCCCTAGCCCCCCCCCTCCCCCCCATCACAACCTCCTCCAGGCCTTTCCATCACTCCCTAAATCTGGCGTTTGAGGTAGATTTCAAATTGACCGTTCATACACATTGTAAATAAAGTGAGAGTCCGTAGTTGGGTTCGACCATGTATTTCCTCTTCATTTGTTACTCATTGAAAAATCAGAAGCGACGAATGATTTACTTCAAAATATAATCAATTACCTTTTCTCCATACTTTTCGTTCCGAAGGTACGTATCGACCGTTTGACCGCGAGTCCCCCCAATCGATCGGTCAAAACTTGTTCCCACCTCTTGTCCCCCTCCCCGCGCCCCTCTCTCGACGCCACACAAACTCGCCTACTCTTACCGCGCTGAGGTGCAAACTTTAGCGTCATAAACTGTTTGAGCGAAAAATAATTTAAATCGAAGTGGCATGGCCGCGCTGCCACATTACCACGATGACACGTCGTGACTCTCCTACAACGGTAGCCCATTGTCATTTACCAGATAATTATTCCAGATTGGATTATTCGATCATGTAAACGTTAATTTGAGCGTCGCGCACAGCACTTTGCAGTTAAGTGAAGCTAAACTGCGTGAAACATTCGTCCTGACGCTCTTTCCTTTTGCGTTCTTAACTGCTTAGAAATAGGAGTCAGGCGAGCCTCATTGAACCTTGAGCATCCGTAGCAGTAGCAGCAGCATCACCGATATCACTACCCAACTACCGTTACCAGCAACAACAACAACGACGACGACGACGACGACGACGACGACAACGACGACGACAACAACAACAACAACGACGACGACAACGACGACAACAACAACAACAACAACAACAATAAAAATAATGATAATAACAACAAAGACGACAATGACAACGACAACAACAATAATAATAATAGTGGCAACAAGAATTGCAATAAATAAATAAGGGGAAGGCGGAGAGAGAAGGAGGGAGGAAGATGACGAGAAAGAAAAAGAAAAGCCATCATAATAAACGGAAAAAATATTTCGACATCATTGTACTGGATCAAAATACTCTCGTCACGAGCGAGTTCTTTGTCGTTTGAAAAGAGGGAGATAGAAAAATCACCCGAAGGCGTGCGAGTTTCACAGAATTTTCTCCGCTACGAAATTGATAGCGAGAAAAAGCCCTTTCTACCCAATAATTTACATCCAAGTGGTAAAATCATTTCCCTTCCCCTCCCTCGTAACCACGCCCCACTCACCATTCCATAACATAGCTCGTACAGCATTTATTTTTAAAATTATGTTCGGCAAATTTATTACTTCCGCTCGCAAATCTCATACGGCTTTCTCGAGAACACTGTTTAAAATAGCCTATCAACTTTCTATCAGCCTCAACAATAATTGTTCCTTCTCAACGTCTAGAATATTTGATAAGATTATAAGGTTGAGGGATTGCCGCTTGATTTACTAAATCTTCCCGATTATTATCCACGGTTTGGACAAATTTTTTGTCATCGCACTACAAGCTCGTTACTCACTATCAAATCCAAGTCCCATTAAACCAACCCAAAAACACTACCACACTAACTCTCTTCATGTTTACCTACACTTATCCTCAATGCACGGTAATTAGCACAAGTCCCGTAATTCTATATTGTCGTTTACAATAACGAGAGCAGCAATAAGAATAAAGAGCGCGCGAAACGATAAAAATCTTTAAAAAAACGATATTTCCGATAGGCTTTCATTACCACATATATAAACAGTTACCAAGTATAGGATGATAATGCGAGTTTTGACGATCTCCGAGCGTGAAGCTGTACTAAAGACTTTATAAGACGGCTCTTGCACGAAATGAAATAGAGAAGGTACTTTAGTTTCCCGCCAAGCTTGGATAACTGCACAAACGACGCTGGCTGGTTCATTTAAGTTTTCAAACAGCTTGGGATGAAGATGTACTTTACAGTTCAAAAAAAGAAATAAAGAAAATAAATAAAAAAAAATAAAGAACAAAAAACAAAACAAAAATATTATGCTTTTTTAAAAGCTCATTATCATGCTGAAAATGAGGTCCCTTATTTCTTTCATTCTTTATTTTCTTTTCATTCCCTCCCTCTCACCCTCCCCTCCCTCTCCCACACCTCTTCTACTCAACTGCATTTCTCGTTTTCTTCATTGATGGCTGCGTAGCGTGCGGCTTAAGAGGCTCGATAAAACTCCTCGACGTTCTGTTTTCAGACCGACTGATATACTTTCTCTTGCCAGCGGCTGACACTCGGGCATTGTGTGCCTCGGTTGCCGCAATTAAACGCATTAAAGTGCGCTGCTCTGGAGCTCGGATGCGAAAAGGCTTAAGGGAGATTAGAATTTCTAGGCTTAAGGGACGGGGTGGGGGGGGGGGGCTCGGCAATTTCAGGTAAAAAGTCCCTGGATCGCGACTCCTCGCTCCAGATCCGCTAATTTAATGTAATAAGGCCAGCTAGAGCCAACTGGGGCGTCCGGGGAAATCGGGGCGCGCAGGCCGAAGGGGATGGAAAACACATTCGAGCTTGGGGAATGTCGTGGGGAATGGCGTAGCTGATGGGTGTGGTAGTGGCGCGGTAGCGGTGATGGCGAAGGGAGGGAGGGAGGAGGAACGAGAGGTAGTTCAAATATGTGGTAAGCGTGGTACTCTTGCCTCTTGCCTCTTGCCTTTTCCCTTTTGCCTTTTGGTTTCTGGCTTCTGGCTTCAGGCTTCAGGCTTCAGGCTTCTGGCTTCTCGCTTCAGGCTTCAGGCTTCTGGCTTCTCGCTTCAGGCTTCTGGCTTCTGGCTTCTGGCTTCTGGCTTCAGTCTTCAGGCTTCAGGCTTATCCTGGCGACGAGACGCCGCTCTCGAGGCTCTCTCGAGGACGCTCCCCGAGAGCTTCATTGTCTTGGGGGTCGGGTCGGAAGATTCGCTTAACCACTTGACGTCCATTTTCCGAGAACTTTATTAGGGAGGGTGAAGCTTTGTCAGCGGTGTGGGGCAGATTTTTGTTTATGTTTTCGTCGACGCTTCTTGGACTCGGGGCTCGAGCTTATCGGACAAAGCCGCGA
Source organism: Ceratosolen solmsi marchali (assembly GCF_000503995.2). Taxonomy (NCBI): domain Eukaryota; kingdom Metazoa; phylum Arthropoda; class Insecta; order Hymenoptera; family Agaonidae; genus Ceratosolen; species Ceratosolen solmsi. The sequence continues at coordinate 5,173,252 of NW_011948423.1, forward strand.
TATGATAGTGTTGGGTTGAAATTGGACTTAACGAGCGCACTTGTGGTCGTTCATTGTGTTATGATTGAACGAGCCCATTCGAATTTCGGCATTATCAATCCGGCAATAAATTAATTTTCGGCTAAATTATATAATCGCTAATGCCCTGCCCATTTAATCGTTAATAGCATTAACTTATAAACATATTTAATATAATGATGATGTGAAATATCGTAATTCGAGGCATCCTTTGACCTTTCCACATATTTCTCTGCGTTACATCTGGAAATAAATCGCCTTTCATCATGAGTTACTGATGTTTGGTATTTCTTTTTAAAATCTACGTGCTATAGTTATTTATTTATCAGATTCCTTAACGTCGAGCTAAAATTGAACGCGTATTGACCCCTCCCCCCCTCCCTCACGCCCACCCCCCACCTTCTCTACTTCTCTCTCTCTATCATTTATTATTGTTGCTTTTTTGGTATTTCTTCTTTTTATAATGTATTTTTTTTTATCTGTTTTTTTTTTTGTCTTTCTTGATGGTTATTCACAGTCCTTGCAGATAAGTACAAAACTTTTCTACAAGATTACTATCGAGTGGTCTGCGTTGAATGGACCGTTCTGTGATTTCACGTCAATGGCAGAATTGTATCGCTACACAAGCGGCGAACAAATAATTCATCCCACCAATACGAAAAAGCAGCCAGGGAATACGAAAAAGCACCCAGAGTGCCGAATACTCGCTGCGGAACCAACTTCAATAATTTTTGAACGGTAAAGCTTATCGAGTACTCCGACTATTTTTCTCACTCCAAAAACTACGGCCATCATTATCAGATTCAGCTAGTTTTTCGCATTTACTTGTATTTTATTATCAATTTTATGGGAATACATATATATTTTCTCAAACTAATCCATTGGCTGTAGAAGTGTTGTGTTAGAGTAGCAAAGCATGGAAGAGCAGCGAGCGCCATAGTAGGGTAGGGTAGGGCATGGATGTAACTCGTATGTAAAAATTTTAATTTATCGGACAACGATGAAATTATTTTCACTCGTTAATGGTCGTTGGATTTGTAAAACGATTTTTAAAACAACGTACTCGTTAAATTATCTTATTCAAATGTGTATTCCCAATTTGCCGGTCTTCGTAATTTTCTTATTCTTTATCTCCTGTGAATTATCTCATCTCTTTCTTAATTCCATTATCTCATCTCGCTTTGTTATAATTTTATACGCGTAAAGTAATATTTTACATGGTGAGAGGGCAATTTCTTATCGTAACACATTGACGTATTGACGCAGCATGGCATTTTTTATATCGGGAAAATCAAATTGCACGACAAAATTTGTATATACTTATGATATACAGAACTTATGTTCCCGTGAAAATAAACTTTTCATTTTTCAAGAAAGTTGCAGAAGAAAGACGAAAGTTGATTGAATAGAACGGGATGTAGCGAGCGCCGACTCGCACACATACGCGCGAGCTCGAAGGCACATTTACAGGAGGCGGTATGTGTATAGGATGTAGGATGATGCATACATTTGCCACGGTGATATAAGTCTATATTTTACTAATATTTATGCATTTTTCGTCATAAATATTAGTTTATATAAGTTGAAATTTATTATCGCTCTTTCGTGTATAAGTAGCGATAAAGCAGAGATTAATAGTTGTGCGAATATTTTTAATGAATGCGGCGCGTTTTATTTTAATAAGGACGGATGGGAGAGAGGCCAAGGAAACGGTAAACGAGCCGACGAAAATTTTTCATTTTAACGTGTCGTCTTAGTGTCGACTGTACGCTCGGTCCCATTGTCCGTCCTCGTTTCATTCGCCGCAGCTTCATCCTAACACGTTCGTCCGAGTGGCTTTTACATCGCTTCCCATCATTTTCCGCGAACGTCGACTCCGATTTTTTTTATTGCTCGCCCGTCTTAATAATCCTGTGTCAGGCCGATCGAAGGGAGCGTGGAAGATCGAGGATGCGTGGGTTTCGTGGAGCTCGCGAGGCAGCTGTCGTCGGCTGCTCAGCGGATGCGTCCCGGTCATGTGCGCATAGGAGAGTCGTCATGGTAGTCGCGGGCCCCCCGCGTATCGATTTGCAATTTGGCAAATTGATAACGACAGCGGATGGCCGGCCACTGACAGCGAGCGACTGATTCTCGTTGCCGGTTGATTTAATTGGACGGGGGGGGGAGGAGTGGATCGTGAGTTCCTTGGACTGTCTTTGTAAACCGGGGAGTCGTGAATTAGTCGTGACTCAGACGTACGTTTCTTTTCCCTGGGAACGATGTACTTGTTATTTACGGGAATTAGGCTCGCTCATCACGGGATGATTTTCTAGCTCGGATGTGCTTGCACGCGTGTGTGGACGCGTCGATGTTCGGGGTGAAGAAAAATGACACGGAATGAAAGGGCGAGAGAAGGAGTCCGTGGAAAACGGGGGTCCAGGCACCCTTGCATTTGCTTTTTTTACACGAGTTTATGTCAGCTCGCGAGTACTTATGTTTTCCTATTAATTTTTAATGCACAAGTGGATCAAACGGGCATAAATCATAGTGGAACCCAAGACTTTCATTCTCCCCTACTTACGCGCGCTCGTAGAAGTTGTGAAAAATTGCCGCTCTCCCACGAGCTTTGACTTTTACTACTCTCTCCCATTTCCCTCTCTTTTCCCTTACGATTTTCTCTCCTTCGTTTCGCATTAGTGCTTCAACTAACAAGCCACGCGGTCGAGATTCGTATGCCTTAGTTAAAAACAAGCTCCAGTTCTCTCTCAATATCCCCTCTTACAACTTTTGCCTCCTCGGTAAATCTCGCTCATTCTTTTTCTCTCACTCACTCACTCACTCACTCACTCACTCACACACTCACTCTCTCTCTCTCTCTCTCTCTCTCTCTCTCGGCGTGTATTTTTAAGCACAGAGTAAAAAGCCTGTCAATTAGTTTCGCATTGAGTTTACTTAACAACGTTTTCGTCATTCGCCATTATTCTTACTTATTCACTTCCTTATTTTTTTGACAACTTCATAGCATTGTTATTAAGCCGCTATGGGAACCGTTTAACCATAAAAAATATTATAATTCTATGTATTTCATGAAATTTCATGGATGCGCTTGTACATTTCTCGATATCGCTCAATAGTCAAAAAGCTCCTAAACAACTTTAAATAAAGTTGACTGCTATACCGTTATCATGCCTATTGGCATTCAATCGACGTTGGTTGCAATTATTTTCTCCACTCGCGCTGTATCTCTCAATAATTATTACGCCGCTATCGGCGCTATGAAAAATTCCATAATCCCCATTAAACGGACGATAATGTCGGTGCTACGATATTTCGACCGCTTTATCCTGGACCTCGCGTATCTTAATCGGCACACTCCTCCCATTAATCATCACGGGCACCCGAAACTCGGAAAATCACGGGAACTGCGTGATTTAATTGACAAAATCGTCCCATCAAGCACACGCTCCTCGAGCATTCTCGACAAAGACCAAAGATGCCCGCGTAATAATGCCATCGGGATGCCAATTTACGTGGCGGTAACTTCATTGGCGGCGACCCTTTCCCAACGTCATTTTCCCATCACCGAATTTCGTTGCGTCGCGACGCTTTAGCCGCGCTCCATAAAAGCCTCTGGCAATGCCACGACGAGTCTTATATATCCGAATATCGCCGACACATTGAGAAATGACGGGGCACACTTAGTCGCTGAAACGGCCTATAAATCAATTGTCTTCTCGCGCAAGAGTCCCGCGCAAGCGGTGGCAATCGCTGCGCTTGATTTATCATTGGCAAATTTCGGCAAGTGAAGGATAATGGAGGGTGGGACGATGTTTACGACAAGCAATTCGAAATGCTCCCTCGGCCGTGGCGTAGATTCTCACGGCCGCTGCCAAATCTCCACGCCCGCGCGCTTATTTTCCCGAACGCGCTTACTATTCACGATGCGATTTATGGGGGCGCATCGCGGCAAAGCTCGCGGCACTTTCCAGATACTGGAAATTTACTTGGCGACGCCGGGGTCGTCCATCTATGGGAATGACCGCTCCTCCATTCGATTGGCCGAGCGAGCGTCTCTACATCCACACGTGCGCGCGTGCACGTTAACTTGAGAGTTGGGGCGCGAGGGTGGCGGGCGTCGTTGTTGCACTTTATTCAATCGGTAATGGCGCGCCTCAAACGCCTCGCGCGATAAACTCTTAGCCACCATAGTTTACTGCAAATTGAAGTAGATTATTCGTCGAGTCGATTTCATTCGTTTGCTCGGCCGAGCCTCGGTCTACTCCGTCCCCTACTCATACCCGCACGCGTGTCTACCCACGGCAAATGGAAGCGTTCGGGGTGGGATGTGGAGGGCCGTGGGCCGGGTGGAGGATTTCGTGCGGAAGTAATAATAATCCTCGCGATTGTCTAGCGAAGGCGAGACTCGAGTCTCTGCAGAAATCAAAACGGGGGCTTGACGGGGACTATGACACTCTTATTCCTGCTCTATTGCTCCTCTACACAAACGTCCACAAACATCGCCGTACCGCGTATGCGAGTATCAATTATTATGAATTGGCGTGGCCAGTCCATTGTTACATCGGTCATGGTCGACCGCTACGATACACTGGCCCATTACGATATTAATTATCCAATTTGCTTATCGGGGATTGCTTAGCGAGCGGCCCGTCCAGTCTCTCATCGCTCTCTCGTAGTCCGAGACGTGATTGAAAGTGGGATCTAACGGCAGAGAATTACTTGTGCGAGCGATTTTATTGTTTCGATTGATGTCGCATTTAGCGATTGCTTTTTTATGGCCCGGATATTTTCGGGAAATTTGACGCGGTCGTCAATGTACTGAAGCACATTATTGACGAATGAATTGCACACGAGCGAGTCGAAGGTCCACCAAAGATTTGACGAGTTTCGGGCAGGGATATTTTTATTTACCTGTCAAAGTGGTATTGGTAAGACCGTGGGACTGTGTAACGGAACGCCGTGAATTTTCGTACTAATTAAAACGAAGCACGATTAACGATCATTTTGCAAGCCAACGCAAATGTCACGGATTTAATGGCAAAAATGTAATGGGCTTTACGGATTTTTTTTTCTTCGTTTTTTTCTTTTTTCTCATTCGCATCTCCAGCTTCAATGTGCTCTAGATCGTGAATATATATGGCGATTTTTTTTCCGGGGCGAATTTATTCGGGGCTCGAAAGCAGCTATAGCTATAGACAATAATTCGATGATTTCATTCGGCCGAATGTAGCATTACCAAATGTTATTAAAGATAAAAGCACAAAAGGGAAATACCTATAATTTTGTTATAATCGACTCAATTCACTAAGCTCACGGCCGATAGATACGATATAATTTCGAACCCGATTATTCGAATTTAATTATTCCGAAAGATTCGCGAGCTGTCGATAAATATAGTTTGGTCGCGCTATCTATGGGTTTTGCGTCTCTCGTGTGCGCGAATTTCCAATGCCGGGAGACTTTATTCCGTCGGCGAGCCCAAATCAATTTTCAACAACGCATAACGCATAACGCATTCGATACAACGAGTGGGCCGGTATAGACACATATGCGCCCTCGCTGTATATGCACATGTATATATATATATATATATATATATATAGATACAGACAACGAGTCTCACTCTCGCAAAGAATTCGAGGATACTTGGTCGAATCAAGTCCGGCAACGTAAATGAGATTGCCCTTGCTGAACCAACAGCCAGGGAGAACGAGGGCAAAGGGAAAACCAGCGGAAATTTGCCCAGAACTTAATGTAAATCCGAACTTTGCTTCGTTATATGGTTCTTCTCACGTGGAACACGTCACATCGGCGCCCTGCAAGCTCGGGCTCAAGCTCGCGCTCACGTACGCGAAACTTCGATAATTTCTGCGGAGCGGTTTGTAACTACTGAACTGGCGAATTTGCCGTCGTGGTGGAATTTTGAATCATCAGCCAGTAAAATACGTGTAATCTTCTCTGGCTGCAATTAAAACTTTTTGACTTTCTTCCGTTATTAAATGGCACCCATTCAATTATCATATACGCGACTTCATGATTCCCCAGCACTCGAGATCTTTTCGGCCTACTTTATCCAACTCCACCGGCATCGTATTTCATTCGCCACACGCGGCCCCGACTTTTATCGTCGAGATTTATCCCATCCTCGGCCACCCCCTACGCCGGGTACGTCGCTACGGCAGCTGGACTTGCAAAAACGTCGCGCAAACCCGGCAATCCGACAATTTACGCACAGCCCGCGAGAATTCCAATAAAATATGCAGCCCACGTAATCGAACGAAAATTACGGCTCCAACACTGCGATAAAAAAAGGGGGGAGGGGGGAAGGACGGAAAAACTTGCTCAGCCAGATCGAAATCACACGCTTATCCAGTTACACGCTTTAGGGCAGCAGTCTAAAAATAAATTCGACAAAAAATTTACGTGTACGAATGCGAGCGACGGGCGAAGTGGGGATGTGCTTTTAATAAGTGCGGCCCTGGGAAATGCGAGCCGAGCGAGATGATGGGGATGAGTTCTAATTGTCATCCGAGAAAAATGGGTAGAATGATTTAGCCGAACTCTATTCTATTTTTTGTGCGGATCATTCCACCCTTCTTTCTCTAAGTTACTCTTGAATGCAACACGACTTCTTTGTCCCTTTTCCCGACTCGACGGCAATATCCCCCACGAATGTAAAGAGCAGGAGCAGGGAGGGGAACAAAAAAAAAAAAAAAAAAGAAAAAAAGAAAAACCGAGTTGAGAGCCGCAATCACAGAAAAAAACTTATATATATAAATTTTCTTCGACTTTTGTTTGCCCAGAAGCGAGCGCCTCCTAGTCAAAAACGCTGTCTCTGCTGGC
>NW_011948423.1:5180119-5202717 GCF_000503995.2 Ceratosolen solmsi marchali
GCTCGGTAAACAACTACGTGGCTTAATTGCTTAATTTCTCACAGATGAATTCGCGAAGAACAAAGGCACGCCCGTTACTTGGCATTCTTACAATCCTCTCTCTCTCTCTCTCTCTCTCGCTCTCTCTCTCTCTCTCTCTTACGTACACACGCACGCACGCACGCAATCACGCAATCACGTACTCACGCACGTACTCGCACGCCCACACGTACGCGCGAACTCGCTTCGTATATGGTTTTGCCCACCGCGCGATTAACATTACTTCTCCATGACACTTTAATTATTCCGCTGAGTAAATTTCCCGAAAAGACTGATGGGCGATAGCGCGTTTGGGGCGAGGGAGGGGGACGTTCGAGTGGGATAGTCGAGGCAAGAGTGCGCGATGGAGTCGCGGCGGAAAGGGAAGAGAGAGAGAGAGAGAGAGAGAGAGAGAGGAAAGAGTATGGTGAGAGAAAAGGAGAAGATATCAGTTTTCCCACGAGAACATGCTCTCGCACTTTGCAAGACCACTCCGCTCCGATTCTCTTATAGTCGTTTCAAGCGGCGACGGCGGCCAAAGACACGCTAACGGCTGATTAAAGCGAGCTGTTACCACTGTCTCCACATTACCTCCACACCTTTCGCTAGGGAAAGTACGACAGTTCCATCACTAACTTTGCTTTTAAAAGTCACTTACGGCAAACGAAATTATCAAGGTCCACTGATTATCCTCCTCCGATAGGTAAAATAAGCGATTTGACATTGTTGTTGTACGATAATCGACGGCTTTGGCATGAATTTTGGCATTTTAGTCGGCGAGGATCGATCGTGTCGCTCAATACTATGATATGGAGGATAAAAAACTTGGAACAAATGATATAATTGAAAAAATGATGGGAGATGTATGCCAATGAAATCCCGGAGACATGTGTTTGCATTCGAAAAATTTGCCAACCATTGGCTGTTAAACGAATTTTACGTCGCTTTTGCTTTTAAAGTAGTGTCTCCTCAATATTGCACGCACAACTCGTGAATGTAAATTGTTTTCCCGAATATACGCTTCATCCAATTACGGTCTCAGCTTTGTCTATTATTATTTTTTTATTTACATCTAATGATAATGTTTTTTTTTTTCGAAGTGGACCGTTCAAATGTGCACGTCAGAATGTTCGTATCCTAAAAGTTTGTATCTATCTCTCTCTCTCTCTATCTCTCTCTCTCTCTCTCTCTCTCTCTCTCTGTGAGCCTTCAATCGTTTTCATCATTTCATCTAATTCACTCATATTCTTTGCATTTAATCTAATAAAAATAAACAAAAAAATAAGAAACATTATTATTTAACTTAATTGACAGATACAATTCTCGATACAATTATACGATTAATGAATAATTTGAAATTTCCTACATTCGCATTAACTCATGCTATTTAATGTATAAACATTTCTTCTCATTGAAATTATTTATTATAATGTTAATAAATGACATTTACGTCAGTATTATCGATACATATTAATTCATTGTCCTTTAGTCGCACACTTGCATTTTGTCATTATAATTTTTCTAAATCTATTTTTATCGCTTCAAACTTGTTTAACCTACACCTGGCAAAATTAAATTTTCAAGGAATTATCGTTCTCGACGCGCTCATTAATAATTTTATAGGATAAATGCATCACAACTTCAAAATACCACATGTCGAAAGATTTTAATCTTTGAATCTGTCTGTCAATCTTACGGTAGTTCGGACGTTTCGACCGATGCAACATGAGGTATACTAACTATTAACATAAATATAATAATATTTTAGGTTGAAATATGCATCAGTTAAGTATAAGTTGAACCTTTTAAATTTAAGATGAAAAGCAATCATGAAAAAAGTTTAAAATCCGTTATTGTGAAGGAATATCGTGATGGAAAAAGTATGAGATTTAAGTGTTTAGTAATTAGAGTAGTGATAGTTTTTATGCGATGCTTAAAGAAAAAACAAGAAAAGAAGAAAAAAAAATATATAAAAAGAAAAGAAAAAGTTTATGTGCCAATAAACAGATAAGGAACTACTCTTTTTGTAGAGATAATCCACTTTGCATTAATCTATGGTAATTTATGTTATCTTAAGGAAGTAAATGATTTACTTGACTTTGAAATTTGATATAAATTGAAAATATTTTTTTTTTTCTTGTTATTTATATAACCTTTTCCCACGTACTTTTCATTCAATTATATGAAGCTCTAAGTCCAAATAAATGTATCCTTAGCTTATGTTTACGAATCCTTTGACACATATAATAATTTATGTATTTTCATACAAGAAAAATCTACATAAAGTGTAGATGCATAATAAATGCAAGAAATTTTTGGATTACTTTAATATTTTGTAATTAAAATGAAAATTCGCGTACGAAGTTGGTCCAATAATATAGCGAAAATAACCTAAAATTTTATTCGTCAATATGGCAATTGTCATTTGCCAATTAAATAATAATATATTGAATAATTATTCCTTTCTACGACAATGAGAACGGAAATTTTTTTCTTCTTTTTTCTTTTTTTTCAATGATTTACGAAGATGATATTAATAAACGTAATCCTTCGGATCCTAATACGCTTACATTTTACGTATAAATATAGTATTTTTATGTCGATAATATTATATTTTTGTGGAAAATTTTTTTCTCTTGCCAAACTTTGATATTAAAATATTAGTTTTTCTTAAGTAACTTATTATTGAACTAAAAGGATTTAAGGATATTACTCTCACGTTTATTCTTATTTCATAAATGTTTGAGCAAAAAGGGAATTTAATGCGCATTCGAAGAAATGTAAGATATTTGATTTTTCTCGACGTCGAAGTAACTGCTGCCATAGATATGGCACGGGGTTGTATTGTTTTTTCTCTCTTCTTCTAATCGTTAATGCTTTTTCGTCAATTTAACATCCGTAAAATAATATTAGAGAATGCACACGAACGTAACATTGTATTTTCGAATTTGAGATATGAGATTTATATGAAAATATAATGCCTCGACTTCTCGTAATTCTTAAGCCTATCGATAATGTTTCTTTCCTGCTCTTTTTTTTTTTTTTTTTTTTTTTTTTTTGATCCCTTTTCCACTCAAGTTTTCGATGATAGCGACAGTTTGTTTGTAAACCATTATTTAACGCGATTTGAAAATAATGCACGCGTGGAGGAAATTTTGTATTCAAATTTTATTTAATTAATAATGGAACAAAGGAACTTTTATCAAGCAATTGCTTTGTATAAACTTTTTTTTTTGTTTTTTTTTTGTTTTTTGTTTTGTTTTTTTCTTGTTTTATATAAACATATATATATATATATATTCAATGTGCTTCGTTCGTTAATTTTACTCTATTGCGTGTGCCTTGAAATTTGAATCGCATCACGTTTCCATTCAAATTGACGAGTGTATTTTTACGTGGGTAGATGTGGTTTGTTGAATTTTTTCGCGAATACGGGGGATTTGATTTAATCTGGAGAAATCTTCGAGTTCTACCTGCAAATTCATTTTATTTTCCATCTTGTCGAGACACTGACTCTGTCGAGCTTACGTGAGAATACGTGAAATTTCCGCTTAAGTTAACACTTCGTTAGGCTTTTCCCTGCAAACTCGTCTTTTTGCCGTACAACAACTTAACTTATTTAAGACTTAAGGTCCCTGAATCGCTACGTGCTCTTTCGATTTTATTTATTATAATTGAATTGCGAGCATTATTCGAGTCGTAGTAAACGTTTGACGCTCAAGTACGGATTTTATTAGGCAAACCAATTTTCATCATTGACTCGAGAGCGTTCCGTGGTTTTACTGGGGCTAGAAGAAATTTTAGATTTATGGCTTCTTTGCGTTAAAGTATTTTGTAAGAAGTGATCATCGGTATTGCCCTTAAGGCGAAAGAGACTGAAATTTAGGGCTTCGATAAGGTAGAGAAGCCGTTTAACTATAAACGAGAATACTTTAGCACTACGAATGATTTTTTACGTGATGGGAAACCGAGAGAGGGATCTCTCGCTTTATGGAAAATACTTCAAGACAGTCTAGTTGGCTGATGGTCGGCCGATGTCCATATATGAATTCATCCAAAGCATTCTTTAAAGTTTATGAGCACTTTAAACTTTCCTATACACAATGATATGTCTCGATAATATCACTAGCTATAATATTGGTAGAATCAGCGATTCGAATGCTGGAATATCAAACGTCGCTCACAATAATGAGCACCAATGAAGTGATTGTAAGTGCGAGGCAAACATTTATTTGCACTAGCTAGACGAGAATGCGAGCGAGATATTATCGCGATTATAAAAGTCATAAAAATCATCGGCTAAATCATGGTAAGTTTATTAGAGACGCACGACAATATATTACGCGGCTATTATTCTTCACGATTATCTCAATTTCGTCCTTAAGACAGAGGACATGCGAGAGCTAATAATATAATTGAACCATACGTTACAACTGTTCGCATATTGCTACGATAAATATTGTCCAACTGAATTTTTTCCCCATATTTTATCGCCACCCACCAATGCCCGAGCTAAGCTTTTAACAAAATCTTGGAGGAAAATGGAATATCGAGCGACGTTACATCGATGCCATAAATACTTTATTAGTAAATAATATTGCAATTAAATTGATTGAAAATTCGTCCGTTTCACGCTCGTGTAATCAATGTAACGACTATCCTAGCCGAGATGAACAATTTCAATTAAAGATCTCATTGCAGTGGGTAATTTTTGCGAGTGTTGAGGATGTTTCATAAGTAGGGATGAGCGTCGAGCGAACATCGTCGGATCACTGTCACGTTCAATCACAAGTTGGAAAAATTATTTGTCCGCGCTAACGAACAATGTGAGCCGAAAAGCGAAGAAACTTTTGCACAGGTCTGAATAATCTGAAAGTTGAAATTTACGGGGTTCTCGGCGTCACACACCTGGGACCCAAATCCATAAGTTCAGCCCCATTGTTCTTCATAGGCACACACTCGCATTTTCTCAACTCGGCGCTAGAATGCACGGGAACGGCGGTCACAAATACTTTAATGGAATTTACAATGGAAGTAGCGGCGCCCGAACACGGCAAACTGTCGCCAACGACTCGGGCACGCAAGTTCCTCCATCCACTAGGACGGAAAAATTCGTCGCAGCACCCAAGGAGTTCAAATGTTCGGGCGCGCACACGTATGCACGCACGCTCGCACGCTCGCACGCACGCACGCACGCACGCACGCACGCACGCACATACGCAGATAAGGCAATTGGAGACACAAAGAAGATGACAGTTAGTTAAATGTAGTCTGGATATGTCGGGCATGGGGATGGGAGGGGCGAATGAAGAAGTGGGAAGAGAATAGAGAGAGAGAGAGAGAGAGAGAGAGAGAGAGAGAGAGAGATAGAGAGAGGCTTGGCCGATGTTAAGGGATCGAGACACAGAGCGAGAGTGTCGTGCGTCCTTACCGGAAACGACGGCGAGAACAAGGAGCAGAGAGCCCGCCGTCGCATCCCACTTGCTCCTCCGACTGGCCGATCGCATGCTGGGGGGCCACATATTCCCTCGTCGCACTCCCGATCTCACAGCTGCGCACCCCGGCACATATCAATCGAGCGATCGCACAACGACCAATTACTCGCGCACTGAAAAAGCGCGGGAAAGACGCGCTGAGACCGGCTCGGACGGGCGTGAGCTCCGAGTGCGCCGGAGGTCCAAGTGCGGAGGCGAAGACACGCGCGAGTCTCCCCGCGGCTGCTGTCGGGCGGCTACTGAGCTCCCGCCGCAAGCACCGGGAGCTTCCACTGCGTCGACGCCAAGACTCTCGGAAAAGCTCGGCCATTTCGGAGCTCCCCCCCCCCCCCCCCCCCCCCCCCCACCCCCCCCCCCCCCCCCCGGCGCGCGCCACGTCGCTGCGCACCGATGACGGGGGACAAAAAGCGTCCTGGCGGTGGCGGCAGCAGCAGCGGCGGTAGTGGCGACGACGACGGTGGCGGTGGCGGTGGCGGTGGCGGTGGCGGTGGTGGTAGACGCGGCGAAGGGGCAGCCGCGAGAGTGATTGATTGATTGGGGTTGAAACTTGGCGACCGATTGAATCCTTTTCGACCTTTGAGTATCTGAATATCGATGGATACGTGGCCGACAGCCGCTTTTCACCTCCAATGAACCCATTTGGCAGCTGGGGCCCCTAGGAAAAGCTCGGGGCCGCGGAGTTATAGGCCTCCGATGCGCCCGCGATCGCGATAGTCGCAATGCCAAACATTTCTCCCTCGCCCATCAGCCCATCGTCATTTTGCCTATCTTTATCCTACTATCCGACAGTCCGGCAATTCACCCTCGCTGATAATAAACTAAACGCGCTGGGCAAAAGTCATCTCTTTACACTCATCGGTGCATTAAGGCACCCGGCGGCAGCTTCCTCCTCGGCTCCGATGGATGCGAGCGGTAAGGCCCGTGACGAGACCGGGCATTTTTCCCCACCTTCGACCCACCAAATTGCAAATTACGTGCAAAGTCAACTTGGAGAATCGATCCCGTATGTCACCCCTATTTCGTTACTCGTTTCGGCTTACAGAGCGCGACGGAAATGCCGAAATAATAGATTCCGCTAGTTGGCTGGGTCCTAAAGAGATGCGGGACTCGGCCCAATCGTTCGCTCTACCGATTAGCCCGGGGCACTACTGTTGGCTGGCTTTAATAAGAAGGATTAATCGCTGGATTTGCGAGCGGGAAAGCCCAATGTGTCTGAAACGGCTTTACCATGACAAACAACGAGACTAATACGTTGCTTGCCGTTTAACGAACAAAGTTTCCAAAATGTGCAATTGGCTGCACGATGAGCGTCCTTCTCAGTCAAATTCGATGGGAAATAATTTAAAAAGGTAGGACATTGGTGACGCTATGGATTGCAAATGTTGGCAATTGCATTAGTCGTGGCGAGCTTTGTAAGCGAGATTATAGGCTTCGCACTGGCTACCGATCACGTTATTTTCCTTCTCTTCGCGCATTTCTTCGTAATTCAAGTCCTCACGTGCAAATCCTCGACACAGTCCCACTATCATCAACCTCTCTATTAGTCTGTGGCTCTGGATGGGTGAATAGATCATTTATTTCATGTTTATACAAATGCGAATGCCCATTCGCTGTTGCCGAGTCCTTATTTTAATTATCAGTTGTTTCTTTCTCCTTCTTATTTATTTTTTTTTGTTTTTTTGTTTTTTTTTTTTTGTTTGATAACTAGGAAAAACGAAGGAATCGGGCACGAATCGCTCGTGATGTACCACTTTAATACTCGTGAAAGAAAGCAAGACTCTCGATAGTCGACCGCACAATTTTTACCTACGTCATCGCCCGCCTAATTTCTCCGTTAAGTTCGATTAAAGCTCGAATAGGCTGGGATTCGCAGAGCCGGGGAGAAAGAGCTGGAGCGAGGCTCGAGCTCATCCCAATGGAAAAAGAAGGCCAGTAGCTTGAACGCCATGGGCGTAGCGAAGTAAGGATCCCGTCCGAGGATACGCATACGCGCACTTACGGCCTCGAGGTGCACGAGCACGTATAATCAGAGTGGTGTGTGGCCACGCCTCGCGGGCGCATCCTCGATCGCTGACATGGATGGCGGTTGATCAGTCTGTCTAAGGGAAACGTTTTTCTTTGGTGGCGGTGGTGATGGATCATGATGAGGGGTATGGGGAGGGGGAGCTTAGCGCAACTCGAAAGCCAGTTGGTGGCCGAGATCGACACCAAAACGACCCTTATTATTATGAGTGAGGGAAGCCGTGAGTTTCTAAGGCTGCGTTAAACTAAAGTCCAAAGCTTTTTGCGATGCGACACGGGGCTTTGGCATTACTTTATAATCGGTATTTTTTTTTTTTGCCGTGGCTTTCTAAAGAAGCGGCGAGTGATAGCGCGGAGGATGACGATGGCATCCACGAAGCTTTTTGACGCTCCAAGTCGAACGTATTGCACGGCATTTATGGAGCTTTATTCGTTCGATAATGGGATTGATGGCAAAGTTCTCCGTTAAGTGGTTGGGGGATGTCTGGTTACGCGTTCCCTCCCTCCCACGCCTAACGACACGTGCAGATCAGCAATAGGGACGAGCGACTCGTTGCAAGCTCGAACGTTTTATCGTTAAGTAAATAACGGGCGAGTTGAGAAATTTTGCGTGCGCTCGAGAGAGAAACGTTCGGGGTAGCCTCGATGCTCTGCTCTATTGTAAAATTTGATAAGGATATGATTGCCCGTGCGTGAGACTTTTTTTGGGCCCTTTTAGGGCATCAGCGTTGATTCGTACGGCGTCTACACTTTAAAGTATATAAGTATTGGATTAGAAATGCCTACTCGCGCGGGCGCGAGTCCCTTACCCTTTTAATTTCGTTGCCTCGCAGGGCTTTTAACACTTTTCGTCCGCTCTGTGGTGCTTGCGAATGCCCAAATGCAACTCCCGTTCCTCAAATACAAAGAATTACGACGTTTTAACATCTCGTTTACAGCGACTAATGGTGCAAGTCCTAGCAGCGGCGAGTACTCTGCATTGTCCCTCGATGATTCAAGTGCGTCATTCGGTCTGATTGTCGGCAGAGATTTGCATGGAGCCATCTGTGGTTACGTTAATATTGTTCTATCTACATTTGCTGCAGCATCTAACCATCCGACCAAAACAAAATAAAAGAAACAAGAAACAAAAAAAAAACAAAAAACAAAAAAAAACAAAACACAAAAAACAAAAAACAAAAAAAAAACAAAAAACAAAAAAAAACAAAACACAAAAAACAAAAAACAAAAAAAAAACAAAAAACAAAAAAAAAAACAAAAAAAAAAAAGATAATAAAAAGCAAGCATTTCCTATGCTAATCTCTTACTGAAGTTTAGGGGGCATAAGTGCGAGGGCCATAGGTTTGCTGGAATTCGCGAGTCAAGTGGAATACGAGAGCTCGCGAAAACTCGGCAGACCAAATAGGGCTCGTGTAGCTTATAGAATTACGCCTCTTGCGGAAAAAATACGCGTCACGTGTCTCGACGTGTCTCGAACCGGCTCTACACATCACCAAGCATTATGTGGAAAAGATATTACAGTGAACGAATAACAAGGCGCACGTGTTTATGAATATTCCAAGCAAACATGAACGAAACGTTATTTTATTGGCATTTTTGCGACCCTACGATTAATTCGGCTTTACAAATATTTTGCCTCGCGCACTTTATTGAATCAATAACCGATAATCTGCGTATTTAAGTCTCTCTCTCTCTCTCTCTCTCTCTCTCTCTCTCTCTCTCTCTCTCTCTCTCTCTCTCTCTCTCTCTCCCTCTCTCTCCGTCATTTTATACTATTACTTTTTTTTATTGTTTTTATTGTCGTTTTTTTTTTCTCGTTCCGTTTTCTATCCCGTCCCCATCCCTTTAGAACCCTCACCCCATCCATTAGAAATATGCCTTGAACGATAGTTACGAAGGGGAATTTTACTCTGTGCGAACAACAGCACTTACTTTTACATATTATTTTATCAAGCATTCGTCGCTGCATTAGAGTTTATTATAATGGTAGTGCTCGTAGACTCTGGTCGTAAGCTCACTTCGTATAATAATCATTAAAGAATTTGCTGCAAGTTTCTCACCTACGAGTGCGAGAAAATGAATGTTTAGTTTCATCGCTCCTTTTATACGTGATTGCCCTCTGTACTTTTCGAAGCGAAAAAATGAGAGGAGATTGCAGTATAGTCTTGGTTAGTATATGTAGAGTATTCTACATACGGTGCAGTCGATTCCAGACGTCGTCTCCCTTTTACTTGGAGGCCGGACATGAGATATATGAAGCACTTTTTGGTTGGTTAGGTTAGGACATTTTCCATTTATTGCGGATAAAAAGTCTCGGTGTACTGTAATATACATTTTAAAAAATCACATTAAGTCTTTGGCATTTCATAAGTCTTCCTCCCGATTAATAAGTTTTGCTGTTGGTATCGCATGCTTTCTTCATTTAAATAATGCTACATTAATAAAGTATGGGAAATGATTCTTTTCCTCACTGAAAATTATATATTTTACTTTTTCTTTTTAATTGAGCGGCTAGTCTGCCTCTTAGATATATTTAGTCGTAATATTATAAAATATATCGATTCCTCCTAGCAGAAGCTTCACGAGGATAAAAGAAAATATGCTCGCAGATAAGATCTCAGAAGTACGTTTTATAATGAGAAAAATCGATATATACGCATTTTACATATCGTCGAGTCGAGATCTTTGCGTATTTTACGTAAAGGAGTATCTCCGTGTACACTTTCACATCTGCGTTTGAAACCGTTTTTTTTTTATCTATCACGTTTCATGGCTTTCGCCATTTTTTTTTCTTTTTCACTTTTGTACGTGGATGGGAAGGAAAAGATCGTTTTCTTTAAAGGTTGATCCAAATTTATTTTATTCATAATTGAAACTATATCTTCGAAAACTTGCATACCTCGATACTACCTCGGTCTTAAATATAACGAGTTTTTTCTCCTCATTCCTCATAAAACTTTACCATACGTCTAACGTTACTCTATTATTGCTTTTAG
This sequence comes from Ceratosolen solmsi marchali, assembly GCF_000503995.2. Taxonomy (NCBI): domain Eukaryota; kingdom Metazoa; phylum Arthropoda; class Insecta; order Hymenoptera; family Agaonidae; genus Ceratosolen; species Ceratosolen solmsi. Next base: position 5,190,651 of record NW_011948423.1, read on the forward strand.
GAAAATTATTCCATTTTTTAATTTTACGGCCATTATTTCGAAAAAGCCTTATCTCTTGATTTTATGGGAATTAATCTGTAGATTTTATATTATCGTAATGAGATATAGGAACTTTTAACTGGGAAACAATTAAGGGAGGTGTGATTATAATGTTTGACAAAATAAACGAGAGACTATTATTGTGTATAAATTATAACATTTATTTAAAAAAAAAAAAAAAAAAAAAAAAAAAAAAAAAAAAAAAAAAAAAAAATATGAACGTGGCGCAATAACAAAAAAATATACAATATACAACGTGAATCGTTGAGCGCGGTAATCTGTGAAAAATTGCTATAGATAATGAAATGCTTTACATCAATGTAATGTTGATTATTAAGCGAATCTTTGTTCTTGATTTATACTTTACGGTTTAACCGTACAAAGTCGAATGAACGGATGTTGTCGGTAATTTTATTAATTAATTGATACTACATGCGTCGCTTTCCGACAGCTGTCACGACATTTCGCTTAGACTTTTCAATCATTATGCATTATACCTGCCAGTCTATATCCCCTACGCTATACGAATGAAAATAGGATAGTAGATTATAAGAATTCGAGTATGTACACGAGGCTTAAGGATTATATGGAAACAATGCACAAGTTGAAAAGTGTAAAATAGAGCATCTGGGGAATGGAAATGGGAAGGAAAATTTTATTATATGAATGATAGTGCTAGTGAGAAAGAAAGAGTATGCGAGGCAAGAGAATGATTGGGAGTCGGTGTGCACGGGCGGGCGCGCACATGCGAATTAAAAAATAGAGGACTATCTTTTTATATGAAAGAGGAAAGGTGGCAACAAAAAAAAAAAAAAAAAAAAAAAAAAAAAAAAAAAAATAAATAAAGAAAAGTGCCATGGAGCGGAGATGCTAGCAAGTGGAAAAGGGTCGAGAAGGACTTAGGGAGAGCAATTACCTCTTAGGGGAATTTTCGAATTTACCATTATCTCGATGTGTGTGCGTGCGCGTGTTTGTGTGTGCGTAGAGCAGAAAGCTGCCAATCAGCGAGTTGCCGTAGCCGTGCTTCCCAAGAGTTACGACGCGCGGCTAATGCCGGCAAGACAATGCCACTGACATTAATTAAAATCGAATTGCGACGCGAGCTTGTGTAAGGCTAATCGCTCCCCCCGATCTCGATCTCCACTCACATTTCTTTCCTTTTTGCATTACTCGATGATGGAGGGACTTGCCTCCGTGCGTGCAAGCAAACTTTTCATTTTCGCGTCAGCGGACCGACGAGAACGCGAATTCGATCCACGTAAGTGCGACTCGCTAAAACTTCTCTTTTCCCACTTCCTTTTCAATCGCGTGCGTCGAGATAAAACCAAATTAACTGCACTTATCGAAGGCCTTTTTAATGTAATTTCGCGAAATTGCAGATTTATCGCTGATCTGCTATTTACATTTTTTTCTTCATCATCATCATCATCATCATCATCATATCTTCCTCTTTTCATTCTTCTTCTTCTTCTTCTTCTTCTTCTTCCTCCTCCTCCTCCTCCTCCTCCTCCTCCTCCTCCTCCTCCTCCTCCTCCTCCTCCTCCTCCTCCTCCTCCTCCTCCTCCTCCTCCTCCTCCTCCTCCTCCTCCTCCTCCTCCTCCTCCTCCTCCTCCTCCTCCTCCTCCTCCTCCTCCTCCTCCTCCTCCTCCTCCTCCTCCTCCTCCTCCTCCTCCTCCTCCTCCTCCTCCTCCTCCTCCTCCTCCTCCTCCTCCTCCTCCTCCTCCTCCTCCTCCTCCTCCTCCTCCTCCTCCTCCTCCTCCTCCTCCTCCTCCTCCTCCTCCTCCTCCTCCTCCTCCTCCTCCTCCTCCTCCTCCTCCTCCTCCTCCTCCTCCTCCTCCTCCTCCTCCTCCTCCTCCTCCTCCTCCTCCTCCTCCTCCTCCTCCTCCTCCTCCTCCTCCTCCTCCTCCTCCTCCTCCTCCTCCTCCTCCTCCTCTTCTTCTTCGTTAAACTAACGCGTTTTGTAACGCGTAATGATACTTTTTACGGATCGGAAACAATAATGGCTCGCTCGTTTAATAATGCTCGTAACAACTTTGTTCCCGCGGGTGGTGACGAGAGACTATCGCCCATATTGCTTAACATTAAAGCTTCGCCAATCTGTAAATTCGAATGGCTTTACGAGAATATGCATAAAGCAACAAATGTTTGTTTTTGGCGCAATCGAAGCCGCGATAATTAATTCAATTTGCAAAACGCTCAACCGCAACGATCCGCAAAGCAAGGTGGGAAGAACATTTGCAGCGATAATTGGCGAGCGAGGATTTTAACCAATAGCCCGTGAATCATTCCGTGGCCAATCGAACACGAGTTGTCTGCGATTTGCCCCCGATTTGCCCCGGCAGGAGCGCACACGTTGCGCTTTAGTTACACCGGGCACTTTAAAGAAAGATAAGGAGCCGTAAAATAAGGCGCACTAGGCGGCTACAGTCGAAGTGCAACTAGCGCAACTCGTTTGAATTCAGACGTCAAATGCGTCGATCTTTCGTCGATCGGATTTCGGAATTCGTTGGTGAAACTGTCGAAACTGTCGAATGGCAGTTAAGTAGCGCGATGTTGAAGTTCCACACGCGCTCGCCCCTTCCCTGTGCTCGACAATACGAAGAAAGTTCGCGAGCCGTGTAGTGCTTGCGGCTTGTCACTCGACTACTATTTCCATTTGACTAATGAGCGCGCATTTTCAACAATGTCGATCCGAGAACGGATTGTCGCTCTTTAACATCTGAATTAATAATACATGACGTTGGACTAATTTGTAAATAAGTTGTAAATAATGTTCGAGCGTAGGGTATCGATTCTTGGGGAGTGTTGGAGTGACGGGATAAGGATGATAGAGAAGGATGTAGGGACGGACAGTGGGGGATAATGAAGGACCCTCGGTGTTTTAAAATAAACAATATCTTTATATACATATACAGTCATTTAGTAGAAAATACAATTACAATCCATTTGCTATATATACAATAAGGGAGCGCAGTGAAACAGAGAGTGCGCGCGATATACTTTTGTTCTTTAAAAGAATCTTATTTTAGAAAAGGGGAATCGTCCTCCAGGCTTCGGCTGGCTATATAATATTACACCGCCTCGGCATAAATTATATATTTGATGGATGCCGTAAGTGCATACAAGAGGTATAATATTATTGTTTTATCGAAGAATGTAAGAAGAAATCCCCTTATTTGTATGACCTCACCAGTGCTAGTTTACAACGGAGCGAGGATTATAAAATATTATACATCTTAGTGATATTTCGTTACATAGAGTACGGGCATTTGCCGTTGCGATGCGTTTAAAAATAAAATTGATTGTAGTATGGTGACAAACAACTTTTGTATAGACCGTCAAAGTTTATTGTTGTGTTAAATGAATTGTCTGGGCGCTCGGTGCTTGGTGCTTAAATACAGTCAAAGTTGAGGAAATTTAAACTTGTTGAAGGTAATTCGACGCAGACTTTACGAAACATTTACGTAGTAAAAAAATTTCATTCCTCTTTATCGGCATAGAGTACGCTCTTTAACAGCTTAATGCGACAAAGAATGAATTTTTATAGAAAAACACTTACATTCGGTATATAATATATAATTATTACGTATATAATTATATCGAGCGATGAAAATGTTTTTAACTGACTCGTTCGTCGAGACAAATATTTGCTTAAAATTATTATAAAAAATGTGACGTTGTCCGTGAATTGACATAGTTTCGGAAATATCTGCGATTCGAAAGTATTGTAAAAATATCGAGCTCCGGAATATTTTAAACAAATCGCTAGTTACACAGGAATATCGATCTATTTTCTTTAATAATTAATGAAGCCGCGGTAACGAGGATATCTTTAGACGATTAATTATTGTTTTAAACAAGGTTATCAGATATTATCTTTTTTCTCGCACGCTTTTTCGAAATTTTGCCGGAAAAACAAAAATTTAGAGAAATTCGAAGCTTTTTGCTAGAAAAAAAAAGTAAAAAAAAAAAAAAAAAATAAGAAAAAAAAAGAAGCAAAAAAAAAAACAACAACGAAAAAAAAAAAAAAAAACTAAACAAAAAACGATACAAAAAATATAAAAGAGAAAATCGATTATAATGTCAGAGTTTCGATAGGTGTGCGAGAATGAAAATTATAGTTTCGATAATAAGCTTTGTGATTTATCGATCATTAACTAACAATTTAATCTGTAATAAATACAATTTGCGTCGTTTTGGCGTTTCTCTCTCATTTCATTCATTTATTCTCTTTTCGCCATTTTTTTTTGTCGTCTTTTCAAAACGCACTTTAAATAATCGAATTTTTACTTAAATAATGTTTGAATTATTTTATTTGCAATGAAAAAAGACAGTACATTATCAAATTAAACGACCATATTCCTTCTTTTGGAGTATCGTAAAAATGTTAAATAGGTAGAATAAAAAATTATTACGTTTATGAGGTCATTAAATTTAAATTAAATTTAATAATTTACTGGTCCTTGTTATTTAAAATCTAATTAAAATGATATAAAAGGGGTAAATTAAAAGGGAAAGGGAGAATCAGAGATAGAGATAGAGAGATAGAGATAGAGAGAGAGAGAGAGTGAGTGAGTGAGAGTGAGTGATGTCGAGAGAGAGGGGGGTTGATTATCAGTATCTCATTACAAAACACTACTTCAAGCTTTAAGAGCTCAGCTCTGGCAATGCAGTAGTGTATCACTGGTTAACTCTGCGCTACACTCGACGGCGACTATTCGTCTCTCTATGGCCCTGGTTATGGCCTTGAAAGGATTCAAGCCTCAAGCGTCTTTGGATAAGAGGCAGAGCAGAGAGAAGTTGACAGTCTAGCCAACGCCCCAAGACTTCTCTCTATCCCTCTATCTCCCTCTATCTCTCTGCTTTTCTGTCTCTGTCTCTCTCTCTCTCTCTCTCTCTCTCTCTCTGCTTTTCTGTCTCTCTTTTACTCCGTCTCTCTCCGTATATATATATATATATATCTGTCTCTCTCTCTCTGTCTCTCTCTCTCTCTCTCCTCTCTCTCTCTCTCGCAATTTTTTTCTTCATATACACAATAACGATCAGCTACTTCGTACAATTATTATCCTACTCTACAATTCCACAGACAAGGCCGAAAGAAAGTAATTGCGTATCTCCAATGCGAGAAGTAATCAAAATACATACATATTAGTGATATCAGATATCAGTGATATAGAGATTAGTGATATATTATGAAATCGCCGATTACACTCTGCTTTCGCGAAAGAATTTATTGCGTCGAGCGATTGTTATCGGGCTTTGTGCTAAATTCGTCACAACAAAGTTATTTCATGTCAATTATGATGAAAGATTAAAGTATTGTTGTCACTTATAAACGTTAATATTAAAAATCATGAATAAACAGCGAGCATAATAATATGGTTCGTCGAAGCTCTGATTAAATAAACGTGATCTACGACGCAGATATAATAATTTTGTTTTGCCAGAGTATTAAAGATAATCGTAGAATTATCGAGCACGAGCGTAGAATCTCAATATTCCATGAACTTCGCATAAAAGGTAATTTACGCGCGATGATAGTTGAAACGAGTAGAAATCGTACAGACCGTTAAGATAAGACCGTGGACCATTACTTTTTATTTAACCAAAGAGTGACAGAGAGACAGAGAGACATACAGAGAGAGAGAGAGAGAGAGAGAGAGAGAGAGACGAGCGATTCGTGCATCTAATTAACTATTAACATTATTTATTAATGGTGTCGAATATTTATCTCCTATACCAGCCGCTTCAGTCGGTTTAGTCGGTCACGCGTATCATCAATTCTTTTATCTAGGCTAATGTCCAGTGATTGCATTAGAAAAATATCTATTTAAAAATTAATCACCCATTACAATTGGCTCTTACTTCTATGTCGTCATAATCATTAACTCAGTAGTCGCTTAACCTTAGTAATTTCTTTATTTACGATCTAAAAGCGCGACATCATGCCGCTCAAAATCGAGCAACGCATCCTTATTTCTAGCACGAGCAGTGCCCAGATTTTTTGCGACTAAACGTACATGCAAACAGCCGAGCTGCGCCTGCCACAGCAACGGCAGACGCCCCGCTCACATCTGTCTATATATATCGCGACAGTCGTGCCGAGACGAATCGGCCCATCCTTAAAACTATAATCCTTGCATCGCATGGTGTTAATGAAAGAGGCTTTCAGCCCGTGCCGCTATTGCCAAACAAAAACAAACAAATAAGACAATGATTAAAAAAGAAAAAAAAAAAAAAAAAAAAAAAAGGAAAAAAAAAAAAAAAAAAAAAAAAAAAAGAAAAGGAAAAAGAAAGGAGAAACGAGAATACGTAAATCTCGAGTTCCCCGGCCGAATAAGGCATTCGCTATCAAGGAGATTAATTTATCGTCTATCGGAATCGCTTACGTCCAATCGCTTCATTAGCTCGCGCGAGCTCTCTCCTCTTATCGACCTTAAACTACATTCACTTACCCCTCCCCATACAACATTCTGCCTGCTTGGACGGCACTTAACCTTGGCACCCTGAATACGGCCTCAATATTTATACGAAATATCCCTACACCTAAGTAGATAGGATCGAGCTCGATAAGCTAGGCCGACTGTCGTCCAGGTGTTCAGCTGGCTGGGAGTCCGTTGCTCTCGTAGTTCGTTGCTCACTCACGGCCCAACCAACGGAGGAGACGAAGCCGACGGAACTCGTCCCCGTCGGCTTCATCCCCTGGCTTCTGATGATGCGAAGAGGAAGAATGGCTGAACATACCATCGACGTTCATCGTCGTAGAGACGATAGCCGACCGCATCAGCTGCCTGACGAGATGGACCAAGGAGCATGGGGGGCGGAGAGGGGGCCATCGCTTCAGGCCTCCTCTTCGTCTCATATGTGGGTGCCCCAGATGGTCGCCCATTTGGCCTTGTCGACGGAGGCAAGGTACGTGCCGTGGGGGTACCAGGAGACAGCCGTCACCGCTTCCCTGTGGAAAAAATTCACAGCCGTCCTGTGATTCAGAGAGGAGGGCAGTTACAGGACTGCAGTCTTTCATCATCGTGGGCTCTTTGGGCGCTCGTTTGGGACTTTCGCTCATCTGGGCCGAGTGGGCGGTGAGGGTCGGGGTGCGTGTGTGGGGGGTGTGTGTGTGGGGGGTGCGTGTGTGGGGTGTGTGTGTGGGGTGTTTGTGTGTGGGAGGGGGCGGTGGTGGTATTAGTTAGGTTAGGGTTACAGCAAGTCGTCGCGTAGCTTCGTTTTTTCACTTTCTTCTTCTTGTCTTTTTATCTTTTATTTTTCTTATAATTTTACCTTTCATTTCTATTCTTTTCATTTCATTTTCCGGACGGCCACGCCGACGGCGCACGTGCGCGAACAAATGTCGATGTTAGCTTGCGTTAACGATTAATACCGAGCGGCTTTCGCGGCATTATTATTCTTATTGCTACGGCATTACTTATCGCGCTCTCGTGTGACCCGTGACCCGCGCGACCACCGAACTTCTGTTATTGATTCGCATGCGCACCGCTGAGAAAACAGTTTGCTATTTGGGCCGAAAAAGCCGGTTGGAATAACTATTTGTTCGCGCACGGCCTTTACCCGAGCCAATTACCGCGTTAACTCGATTCGTCATTCGCTCATCCGATGGGATAAATTTCTCTTTACAAGGCCAAGTATTTCAAGTCCAAAGTTATTGCAATGTGGGTTGCTTAGGGTGAGCTTACTTGGGTAAGCTTATTTTTAACTTATTTTGCTCTTCGCCTAATGCAAAAGCCTGCTTTTGCGGGCAAAATTTTTTATGCATCGACGAATTACAATTTCTCCGGCAAAACAACTTCCATTTGGCTTAGTACGAGAAAGATAATGTATTAATGCACGGGAGCCAATTTAATAATCCGCTTAACATCCATATTGTCATAATTTATTGAGAAAATACTTAATTAAGTGGCACGACGCGGAATGATGATTTTTAGGACAATAGTAGTCCAAGTACCTAAAGCGAGGATAATCAATAGTTTGCTGATTTATGAACATTTTTCGTACTATCGTGTATGAGATAATACGACAAGTGTATGAGCCTTTACTGTTTGCGTGACGAGGAAAAAGGGGGAAATAATTATGTAAATATTAGATGAAAAATTTTCGCTCTTCAATTCCAAATCGATTAATTAGTGTAATTCCTATTGAGGACTCGAGTGCTAACAATCAGATAAATTCACCTCCCATCTGTTTCAAGCACAATAAGTTATTCCATGATAATGGCGTAGAGTTAATTAAAAGTTAGCTCAATGTATTGCGTAATTTACAATGCTATCGTAATCTGATACACTTTTCATATTTAAGACATACTCTGTTGGCTAAAAAATTCAATGTATTAAAGGTTAATGCGCACAGCGGAGATTAAGACATAATGAAATTAAAAGATGATTCGTTGAACTTTTGCGTTTATCGATATTGCATAATGATAATATCAATGTGGAAAAATGGTGAGAGTAGGTCAATAACGTACAAATTCCCAAGAGATTAAGAATAATAGGAAGAAGACTCTGCTCATTTTAATCTGTGATTTATAACTTGATAGGCCAGAATTCCGCGTCCCCCGGAATCAGCTTTCCGGAAACCGCGAATAAGCTCGGATAAATTTTTCTCTTTCTCTCTCACTCTCTCTACCACGCTTTATTATTATTAGCCAATAGACCTGTTTCCTTCAAAATCGTTAAATTAACGCTAATGAATGATAATTATCGTATGTCTATATTAAGAAATACATTTACATTATTTGAGCAGTCATTGAAGTATTTTGAGTTCTTTTTTTTAAAAATTTTTACAAATTTTTTAATAAAATTCCTAAAATTCCTCAACTTAATTTACCGAGCTCATAATAATTACAAGGAAAAAGCACCTTTATTATTATTATTATTATTATTATTATTATTATTTTTTTTTTATCTAGATTTGTTATTTACTATACGATAAATTACCATCCTTCCTCTCATATAAATTATAACTTAATTAATTTTAAATAATCTTAACGTAATTAATTATATCAATGGGGTATTTTAAATGCTGACTATAGTAAGTGCGGGCTCACTACTTTAAATGCGGCACACTTTTATACGGCACGGAATAATCGCAAATTATTACAGTTATTATATAAATATATCATTTATCGAGGAAAAGCACATAAGGTTTTCAAATTTTATTAATAGTAGTTTATTAGGAAAGCCAGATTACGCTACACGCGTTGGCATTACATTAATAAAATTATGATATTGTCTAATGGAATTAAGAAATAATTATCATTAATGATAAATCATAAATAATTTATAAATGCGCTTATAATTAAGCTTAAGATGATAAAAAGACAAAGAAGGAGAAAAGAGTGAGAAAAAACAAAAGAAAAAGAATGAAAGGAAAGGAAAGACCGTACGGAGTTAAAAGAAAATGAAATAAAAGTATCCGACTAGTTTATTAAAATTTATGTAGTACGAATGTAATGCCGCGAACGATAATTATTTCAAGTTGATGATTATCGTGCAAATAACGTTATCGCTTATTATAATGATATACAATATATACAGTTTGAGCGAGATTTTCTAGCAAAATCCTGTAATCTTTAATTAATAACTTAATAAGAAAGTCAAACAATAATGTTTAATATTATATTTAGGTTAGGAAAGCGACGTAACCTATACGAATATATGAATAGCCGATGACGAGATCATTAGATTGGTTTTCAAATAATTTAACGGCCATTGAACTCGATGAATAGAGGTCGACTTAATTCCCATGACATTATGTCTTTATCATCGCCGACTGAAGCGTCGAAATCTTATTTTGTTATCATTTGTGTATCTATTATAACGTAGATTGTGTATGGTATAATCGAGAGACGAGGCACACCCACTGAGATTATTTCGCAGCCGCCCAACACAATTTTCTTCACACTAGCCACGATTCGTCCATCTTCGTAATTAATTGCGAACACTAAAGCGTGTGCAACTGTAACGATACGTCGAACGAATTTCTCCTATTCATCACAAAAAACAACTGGCTCGATACAACACTGATTTATACGTGTGTGAAAAGTCTGTAACGTCCATTCAGTCGAGCGTATAGCGCCTAACATCGACCAAACTTTTGAATGCGTTAGTGAGTATGAAGTTTTTCAGAATGAAATGATGTATTATCTGAACATTGTTATATTTAAAATGCATTCCGTATTAATTACATCCTGCTTCGGCTATGATAAGACTATTGAATTTTAAATTTGAGAACTAGTGGATATTTCGGCACAATGGAATACAATAAATGTGATATCGTATGCTATTTAGCGTACAATTACATCAGGTCGTGTGAAATGGCTCGGTAAACAATGTAATGCGGCGGGGAGAATCGCTTCTCGCATTTACCTAACGCGTTACCGCTCGCTCAGTAAAATCAATAAGACGTTGCGAGCGAGTAATCGAAGCTCCGTCGCCGCAACTGAAGAAATAAAGCTCCGGCGTATGTTAAAAGCCGGGCGTCGTGAGTAAAAGCTTGGGCGCAGACAAAGGAGAAAGAGAGCAAGTAATTCATTAGAGAGTCGAACGATTTCGGCCACTACCAATACCGATAATCTATAACCCCATAAGCATAGTCATCACGAGGTAATTTGTTCCTCCTATTGATTTACAATAATGATAAATTCGAAACTTTTGCCACGTCGGCTGGTAGAGTTTTTTTTTTTTTTTCTAATTTCAATCAGCAGAAATGAAAACTTTGCCCAACATTGCGGCTCGTTATTTTAGCATGGACTTGCGAAACTTTGGTCCACGGTGTCGAATGCTGCATATACACGACCGAATCCAAAAACATCAATAACTACAAATTCGCTAATACGGTATTTTAATGTTGAACTTTTTACAACTATTAAAATACAATTTTTTTTATACATACGCTGTATTTACGTTAATTGCTAAAAAAATGTCTTTTCACCTTATCCTATTAAGTCGAAGCCTCGATATTGAATTCAGCCCCCCCCCCTTCCCCACACCGTCAATCCCCACCCACTCCTCACAATCCTCCCAATCCTTCTCAAATTACTCGAGAATCACGGAATATTCTTCTCTCTCTCTCTCTCTCTCTCTCTCTCTCTCTCTCTCGTTTTTTGTCCTTCCCCTCCTTCTTTTTTTCCTCCTTCTTTTTGCGCACCCTCGCGCCTTTAACCGTACGGAAGTTAGAAATTGAAAAATATAAAAAAAATTACTTTCACAAATGTGTAGGATAAACGGTTACTTTGGGCATTGAGTTATTAAAAGTAACGAAAGCTAATTTAGGAAAAGATGCATGAAAACATACGAATTTCACAGCAAAAAGAAAAAGCCTCAACTGCTATTTCAATAGGCAATTTTACTTAAATACGGACTCCATGTCTACCGAACTTTTCCAAAAGTTGAAACCGAAAAAATTAATATACACACGCCTGTTAGGTTAACAAGCGGAATTTCTCCCGGCAAGTAGGCCAACAGCTTGCACGCTCAGTTTTAATTATAATGCATAAAAATCAAAAATTATTGTCCTAATTAGCAACAAAAATAGCGCACAACTACCTGGAGCTGGTTTCTTTATCGAGTGCCGGCCAGTTTAGAAGAATTATAATGCAGAATGTGGCAGATAGAGGAGGAGTAAAAAAGCACGGCTCGGGGCGTAAAAAATGCGGGCGTCGGTCGAGAGTGACTCGACTGGTCATTATACCGCTATCGCACGTACTGCACCGGATACAATGCAACGAGACTGCGAGCAGTACTCACCCGGCCATTCCGCCGGCTCCCGGCTTTTCGAATTAAGAAAAGAAGCCTCGCCAGGAGTCGACGTCCTAACGGCCAAAGTCACAAACTGGCAGCGTCACTCGAGCGAATGCGCGAGCTCGAGACGTCATTACGGCCGATCCAGCTTGGGCCCCGCGGCCTAATTCCCCCCGGCGATTGGCGCGAGGCGCAAGATATTGCTCCCGAGGCATATTGGACCGGATGGCACGCGACAAAGACACGGGGAACGAGACGATCCTCGCTCTCCCCGA
>NW_011948423.1:5203650-5204172 GCF_000503995.2 Ceratosolen solmsi marchali
TCCTCCTCCTCCTCCTCCTCCTCCTCCTCCTCCTTCACCCCTCCGCCCATACCACCATAATCATCGCCACCATACCCCTTCCGCCCTATTTAAGCCCGTTTCGCTCTATGGTTATTACGTAACTTTTACCACGCTATTATAAACATAGAGGCGTATTGTGCGAGGGGAAGTTTCGGAGTCGAAATATAATATTAAGCACTCGCGGTCGCTTTTATGAAATTAGATTAGATTGGCTGGATAGTGGGATTCGGTGGCAAAGAGGATCAGGACAATAGTTTGCCGAGTTGCGCAATCGAAGTGCTCCATTTTCCATCTCGTTCGCCCTGTTTTTTCACGCCGACGATTTTTTTTTGCGATCTTAATTGTAAATTGTGGATTAGAATGGCGTAGACGTGTGTAGCCCTTTGGACTTGAAGCTGAAATTTGCCTTTTGCATCAGAAAATTTTTCAACGACCGTGTCCGAACAGACGTACGCCAGACAGACAGACAGACAGAGAGAGAGAGAGAGAGAGAGAGAGAGA
>NW_011948423.1:5204210-5204954 GCF_000503995.2 Ceratosolen solmsi marchali
CAGAGAGAGAGACAGAGAGAGAGAGAGACAGAGAGAGACAGAGAGAGAGAGAGAGAGAGAGAGAGAGAGAGAACTGGGAGAAAATAACCGTTAGAGCTCGGTTTTGAAGCACTTGTATTATTATTTGGCCGTAAATCTTAACGAAGGGAGTGAGGGCTTTATTGCATTTTTCTTAGACTACGAAGTCACGAACGAATGGAATTTGAAATTATAGCACCTACCTACATAGGCCGTAGCATGAAAACAGATTTTTCTCTCTTCACTTTTCGTCGCTTCTTTTCATACGGCCAGTTAATTACTTAATAAAAACGTTCGCACGGCGGCGTCAGGCCGAGGGGTATTTGCATTTATTGTTATTCCGGGTATCGCGTGCCGATCACGAGAACCGCAGCGACATCGTCATCGTCTGCACATCCAGCGAGACAAAAGCGATCGATCGTATGCATTATTGGGATGCTTGCTTATTTGGCGCGCACGCTATACTTTAAGGACGAGGCGAAATTGTAGAGCGTGGACGCGAGGTTAGCGCCATTGAGCCGAAAATTTTGCTCGAAGGCCGAATCATTCATTGTTCCCAACTGTCAAGTTCGAACGCAAAAATGACACCTCGCCGACACGCACTCGGGATGAACATATCTTTTTGCTTTACGGCTTGCCTCGTGCTTCTCACCAAAAATTGCCTCTTTAGTAGGGGCTATGGCTTTCGAGGAACCGTGATGATAATGGGGGGGGGGGGGGGGGGGG
>NW_011948423.1:5204964-5226776 GCF_000503995.2 Ceratosolen solmsi marchali
CTTTCGTCGCTGCCTCTCAAAATGTCCTCGTTGAATGTGCTGGGCTTGTTGGGTGATGGATCACTTCCGCACCTGTCGCCGGCCGCGATTATATTTTAACAAGCAAACGATAAGCTTTGCCGAGATTCTGTTTGCAGCAGATGCTTTAGACAAATCCATGGGGGAGGAGTAAGAGGTGAGAAGTAACGATTGGAGCGCACATGCTGGCTGTGGAGTGGACGGAACGAGTCTATAATTTCAATAGACAAAAGGCGAGATGGAACATCTTCTTCTTGTGCCATTGTTACAATTGTCATTGGAAACGGATCGCATATTTATGCAGCTAAGCCAACTAATTTATTGTAACGATAAATTAAACCTCTTTCTTTTAATTTGGGAATATTTTTCGTAACAACTATAACCAGCCACTTAATCATTATGGATAAATAATTCATCGGGCAAAAAGAAAATAAGCCATAACTGCCGTCATTACTCGAGCTGCAAAGTACATCTCCCTTAATTTTATTACATCATTATAGTAGCATCATTAACACCACGTTCTTGGCTTTATGCATTTATTCCGAAAGACATCGCGTATAGTTATGTGGTGTGCGATAAAAATTTACCGAATACGGATAATATGCAAATGCCGTAGAAAAATTTACTTCATAATGCACAAGAAATGATAATCATCTTTTTATAATTCTCATTATTCTTCAATGTGCACGCGATTTTGTACAAGTAGACGAGATTTACTTATCAGCCGACTTAGTGCCAATGCGCTTAAATGAATGTAATTTTATAATAAATTACTCCAATAAAATTACATGGATGCATCATAAGAATGTAACTTTACATTACGCAACTTTCTTCGCCTTCGTGATATTACAATGGCTAATTGGATCGAATTTTGTGATAGACGTCCTCACGCACTTTATTCGCGCACACCTACTTTTACCTACGATTGCGATTGATCTTCTCGATCGCTTTATGCGTTTTGTGTAAAGTTTCTCTGATGTAAATCTCTCAATTTGATTTATAGAAATTTTTGGACAATTTAAACGACATTCGATCGCAAGTGCGATCATTTGGCTTTGACTTGACTTTTAACATTTAGCCTATAAAATACGAGCAAAATTAAAAAAAAAAAAAAAAAAAAACACAATGTCAATTCGTCGACTAGTGGACTTATTTATCAATTGTCGCAGCGCCCATTGTTGTCAAAAAAAGTCTTGGTTGAATTTCGTTCACGGTACTCTCACTTTACACCATTTTCAACTCATTGAACTAACTTTTCAACATAACGACATGCCGTCGCAAATACTAACGGCCAGTTCCATCCAAAGGAAATATTTATCTAAACTTTGTTTATCTTCATTTTATATTTCATGATATTTGCTCTCAATATGGTAACGAAATATTTCTGGGCCGGCGCAACGGTTTCTTCAACATGTCCAGCAGCAAATAAATCGACAAGGTTTTCAAATAAATCAATCGAATTAATCGAGCGCGGAGAGATGAGTACACCGACACCCTCACACCTCAATACCTGTTATGGAAGGCGGCCGTTACGCGTTCTAGGCCCATGATGTTATTCAAATGTACGGCCAAGTCCGATTGTCGTTGGGAATCGTCGCTGGTTAGAGAGAAATCAAGCAAGTCCCCTTTACAGTATATTCAGAGGGCGCAATAGCGCTTAGAAAAAATTCGCTCCATTTCGTTTCGATCTTATTCACGGATGGCGGCTCGTACGCTCACCCGAGACCCGAGACTCAACCAAGTTGCAATGCACTTACCGTTATGCACTTATTTCTTTGATAGGACGACTCTGGATTCTCAGATTGCGCGATAGGTTTTTTTCAGGGTTGGGGGGTAGGCGGGGTGGGGTAAAGTCCATTTCAAATATTCACGCATCAAAATCTGGGAAAATTCGAGGGCGGAGATGCGGGCATAATTGCCTGGCATAAGCGGAATAAGAGAAAAATTGAATTGCGTGGCTTACATGGAAAAGCTCTTGGAGCACAGTGGCAATGTAATTTGTCCGTTTGAAAATTCCCGCGGATTCGCTAATTTTTAATAACGCAGTGTGCGACGATGGCTTATTTCGGCAACCATTTTTCTACTATTCGAGCAAGCTGTTAAGCATCGTCAGCTGGAGCATTCGCCGCTTATCAAATAATCAATATATTTTTCAAATACAACGGTCAGTTATCGAACAACTTTTCCAAAGGCTCGCGCAAAATGTAAATATAATATTATATGTCGAAATTGATTATATTAAGATCGGGTGGTTGGTGGGCGGGGTGAGGGCGAGGGGTGGAGCATTTTACATTTAGATTTTACCTTTTGGATTCTGCTTATGGGTATGTTTGCATTGCAAGTATAAGCGAATACAAATTTATTTGAAAATTATCAAAGACCTCTCATGCGCAGACACAGTGCATTCTAATCAGTCATACAGGAACGCGCAGGCCTCCACAAACACACAAACACACACAAACATACACAAACACACAGACACACAGACGCACAGACACACACACACACACACGGGGTGGGAGGGGGGCACAAAAAATCTCAACTCGCTGGCACGCTACGACTCATTAGGACTTCAAACTTTTCGCTCTTGTCAAAGTTTCGACTGACTATTTCGATATTTCAAAACATGTAGTATCAATAATGTATACATATTGCAGTTTTACTACATTTTCTACAAGCAACTCATTGGCGTCGGCCCGTGGCATTTCCCGGCCATAAACCTGCCCGCAAGGTTTTCCTTAGTGACATATACAATATCTTGTGTCCCGGCAACTAATATATAATCTACTATCACACTAAGGCATCTTTAATAATTTTCCTATAAATATCCAAAGTCGTTCGCATTAATAAAACATAAAATATTAAGGCATTAAAAAATTCATAATTCCAACTTGATGCACTGGGTATAAAAATACTTTTTCAAATACGGAAGAATTTGCACTTAATCTTAAAAATCTTAATTTTAATTTGAGCCTCGGTAGATTAAAAATTTAACTAGTTCATGAATTACGAGATAAAGTATGCATGTGATTTGCGTATATATATATATATATATATATATATATTATAATAAGTATACGACTGTTCTTAATCACGAGAATTTGAGTCTCTCTCTACCTTAAATTGTGTTAATTAAAAAGAGTTGTTGCTTTAATGATTCACATATGAAATCTGCCATTTATCCTCGGATTCGCATATTTCCCGTCACATCTTTTCTAAATAACTAATGAGCAATGGCAATATAAATCGTGAAATTAACGACAGTTTATAATACGCTGATGTCGCGTACATTCAGATCATGTCTTCGCCAATAAATATGGTTGTGCGATTGCCACGAGGTCGCGTGATTACTAGTGCAATTAGCCAACCAGTCAAGATATTAATTCTACAGAGCATTTACAGCAATATTTCATGTATTGATAAAATCTCATTTTCCTACCTTTTTGTTCGCCATAAATAGAGCTTAGGCCGTTTGTTCCGAAAAATCGAGGGCAAAATTTGACGAATAACGCACCGAAGATATACATTATTTATAACTATTTTCTTCCAAAACTCTATACGATCCCGAGCTATTGCAAGTGGCCAACCACCACTACGCGAACAATTTAAATTTAAGATACTTTTTGATGCTGGGAAAGGGTGAAATTTGTAGTCGCTTGATCAAACGAGTCACGATCGTCGAAACGTAAGTTTCGTTCACCAGCATTTAATATTCCCGTACATTGGCCCCCATTATTCATTAGTCGCCTATGATGGCTTAAAAATGAATGACTCGGGGCCCCTAAGACAATAGCCTCGATATATTCTTCTTTGCTCGATCAATTATAAGCAGCCAAGAGGAGAACTGATTGGTTAAATAGCCACCCTACGAGCACGGACGAGACCATTTCAGTCGCCTTGACGCGTCTTCTCAAAACTTTGGAAAAATGAAAATACCCCGCCTCAATCCGAAATATGTGGCGCGCAATCGTATATTCGCGAATTTTGGTGGACGGTGGCGCTTTCGACGTGTAATAAAAATTTCTCGGCGTCGTGCACTCGCCTGCCGTTCCCTCTGGGACGAGCGCTTCATCCTCAGCCTCCGTCTTCCCCGCCCCTCCCACACCACTATGGAAGCTCAACTATCCCTCGTAGTCCTTTCTCGACTCTTCGAATTATTCGGTTGAAAGTTCATGGGGACGAGCTGCCGATGTATCATGTATCACTCGACGAAAGCTCGACGTTTAACGTAAATTTAAACTCCCTCGTCTCAGCATCGCCGTAGCCATTACTTTTTTGTTTCTTCGACGGGGCTCGTTCGAGCTCTCTGCCACGTCCTGCACGCGACTCCGCGAGGATTTATAAATTCGCGTAAAATTCGCGGTGCATTTATGTTTGAGGTACTATCGTAAAGTACGAGTAGTCGCAACAAGCGGCGCGTAAAATCGAGGGGAGCGGCCGCGGAGTCCCTATCGGGAAAAAAGTATCATAAAAATTTCTATAAAATAATAAAGAGTGCGCTTAATTGAGCGGAATTTTATATTAGAGCGCGATAGAGCGATGATGCGATAGAGCGACGGGGCAGAGGCCGAATGCACATTCCACGTAAAGCAATAAAACAATAACCAGGCCCGTTGGCCGGTTTTTAATTACGGGTCTCACGTGACGGAAGACAAGAGCCGGGGCTTTTATACTGACCGTAAAGCATTGCATAACGTGTACAAAGGGCGAGCGAGGAGGAGGCGAGCGGCAAGAGGTCGACGACGCCTCGGGCGAGGATCCTTCGATGTCGTCGTAGTCGTCGTCGTCGTAGTCGTCGTCGTAGTCGTCGTCGTAGTCGTCGTCGTAGTCGTCGTCGTAGTCGTGGTCTTCGTCGTCGTCCTAGTCGTAGTTGGCGTCGCCGCGCCGCTTTTGCGTGCGAGCCTCGGCCGTCGTGGCTTATTACCGATGGCCGACCGATATTTTAGAGGCGCGATGCCAGAGGTCGTATACATGTCGGGACGGGGAACGGACTCAATGCTCCCGCCGGTGTCGTTTGTTTTTGCCTCGTAAGTGCTTCGGCCATGGCTTTACCGTTCGACCCTTTTTTCTTCGTTCGAACAAGCGAGAGGCGGGCGATTGGCTCGTGAGGTCAGGCACCGCAAGAAGAGCCAGCCGTTAATACCCCAACTCTCTTACGATTATTTCGAGTTTTCTCAAATGCACGCGATCGGACCAATCAATCATACGATCTATAGCGGCGACTCGCTGGTTGTTATTGACTCCGAGCCTTTCCCGAGCGTTTTTTTGCGATAACTGTCGAGTGCTCGCACGAAGACACGATTTTTTGTTGTTGTTTGTTGTTGTTGTTGTTATTGTTGTTGTTTGTTGTTGTTTGTTGTTGTTGTTGTTATTTCATCCGAGCCCCGAAGAATGTCATTCCGAGGAGGGGTGAGTCCGAGGATAGGCAGTCGCGAGGCCCAATTGCGAATGTTGCACTTTTTGCGACAGTCGATTGACGCGAGGGGCGCGCGTTACGAGATTAATGATCATGATGCTTAGGGAGCGTCTTGTTCTTAAAGCGACGTCTTCTCAAATTCTAATGCACAGTATATCGAGTGGGAGGAAGAGAAACGGGGCTTCACTTGCGAGCGGAGATAAATAACGCGAAATTATATAATCGATCATGATAGGAGGACAAGAAGTTGGCAGATATTAGTTGGCTTAGAAAGGAGTATTGTCATTTAATAAATGCTCGATGCTCTGATGGATCGTTCGTTAGTGTCCTTTGGAGGTAGGACGGGCAAGACGAACGATGATTAGACACATTTGGCGGAATCTCAGATAAATAATGAAAAGAAGAGTCCTGGCATTTTACGGTGTGCGGGTAAGCGGCAATATTAAAGCATAAAAGAGCGCGCGGCAGAAACAGAGGAGATTGAGGCAAAGCTGGAAGATGTATTGCGCTCGGAGGAAATCGACTATACGTCGAGCAATTGGAGGCTGCGTATCCAGTCGCTACTCTCTCTCTCTCTCTCTCTCTCTCTCTCTCTCTCTCTCTCACACACGCGCGCGCGCGCACTGCTTACGGCCCCAGTTCGCATCTCCGAAGGATCGAACCAACTAATTCTGTGCCTCTGCACTTGCTTTTAAAGAAAAAAAGTCCTCGGCGTCTCGCGGAACGCAGCGCTACACCGTAAGAAATTAGAAATTCAAGTCAGCTTATTAAATCCAAAAAGAAAATGAAAAAGCTTCATCCCAGCTACTCCATATCGATTCCCTCCCGCTCATTATACCTTACCGCATGAGAGCACGACCTTGAACTGCCAATCTCATCCCTTAAGCTCCATAATACACGCAAAGTCATTTGAATGTAATTTTTTCTTCTGGCGTTCGTACGAGCGAATCTTAGACATCGAGAGAATACAATTTCCACTTGCTAGAGCAGCGAGACAATACATCGCTCGAGTACTGTTAAGTACTTAAACGAAGGAATTAGCCAGCACTTATGTCACTTCACCGCGATCGTCGCATTCAACTGCACAACATACACGGACGTCGGAAAATTAATCGAGCAATCATCAATAGTCAGTTACCATATAGTAATGACCGTTAGAAAGAATTTTTTGGAGGGGGGGGGGAGAGGGAAGGAAGGAAGTAATTGCTTTATAATGTGTAAAATCTCAAATACAATTGAAATTCTTGAAATATCTGCAACCGAGTCGCTACAAAGTTTATTTACGCTGAATTATGATCTTCTCCATATCAACTGAAGCGCCAAAATTCTATTCTATTTCCGCGCTCGCTCAAGTGGCTGACTTTATCGCACGGGTGGAGCTAAAGTCGATCTCCAAGCAACGGCGAACACCCACTGAGACACGCAGTCGTTTCGGCTTCCTACAATTCTATCCGCACTGGCTATGATTAATAATTCCGGCGCATAAATATGTATATTGCAAAAATATATAAGTTTGCTGATTGTTTATACTTGAGTAAAGACAATTGGGGAAAGTATTTATCTGCGCACCCGCGTCACACCGCATCCTTTTATTTACGTTCGATTGGGTGCGTGGGCGTGGGTGGGTGGGGGGGGGGGCGCTGTATTAAAAGGAAGTATTAATCGGGAGAATCGAGTGTGTGTATTCTCAGAAGGTCTTGTCCTGGCGTGAAAATGCTTTTTTATGTTAATTATAATTAAATATAAAACGGCAAAGAGTGTCAACATTTGGCCCTCTTGTATTCCAAGTGTCTTTTATGATAATTTCCACATTGTCCCGATAAAATTATAATTACGATTTTGAATTCATGACGCGATTCACTAAGAAGCGGACGAACGAACGAACGTTGATGGTTTATTCTAATTTTTCATTATTTTAATTATGCGAAGACATTTTATGCTCCAAGCGGTTTATTATAACTTTTATTGTGTTCCTGTTGTTTTTGCTTGTTTTTCGTTTGTTCCTTTTTGCCTTTTGCTTTTTATTATAATAAACAATAAAAAATAATACACCAACACGAAGGAAAAATGAAATTATTTTCTAAAATTGAAAAACAAAAAGCAAGACAATTAAGGAGTTATTTTCCACGTACACAGAACGTCGACCGTAAAAATAAAATAAAGCAGAAAATATAAAGAAAACGATGGACATTGTACTTAATTTTTTCCTTGTATACTTTTTAAAGCGAAATTTTTATCTTTTATCTAGAAAATATTAACTTAATTTAATAGAAAAATTTAGTTTGAAATATTTGAAAGTAGGCTAATTAAGTTTTTACAATTTATTTCTTAATAAATCGTTTCATCAACTTAATCTTGTTTTAATTCTTAACAAAGTTATACGTGCAAAGAATGTTGGGCAATCTTAATCAAACTTTAAAGTAATAATACATAATGATTTTTTAATAGAATATCCGCTTCATTTATTATTTTATTATTATTATATTTATAATGTATCTCATTGTTAGACCAATTCCAATTAGAGCGTAGGTCTATTTTGTGAAAAGCTGTATTAAAATTTTTTACATTTAATTAAATGTACTTTTATTTTTGAGAATTAAAAAACGTAGGTTTTCCTCATAATAATGGACGAAACAAATATTGGCTGAAAGTTTTATTTCACTTATAGAGTTTATTTATAATTTCTTTCACTTTTATGTATTTAAACATTATTTCATATGGCTACCTTTCATTCTTTATTTTTCTTTCTTTCTTTCTTTCTTTTTTTTTTTTTTTTGCCAACAGACTCTTAAAATATATGCATTTTTGAAATTAAATATTTTTATTTAATAAAATTTGTAATTATCTGATTTTGTACTAACTAATTGGATATTAGAAAGATATTGAAAAATTTCAAACTGGAATCGAAAAATTATGTTATCGTTATTAATCATACAGCAATTTATCGAAATTTCTCTCTAATTACATTGTTTTTTGTTTATGGTTAGTAATCTGACATTATTTGCTTTTAAAATTCTAATATAAAAGCAAATGTAAATGTAAATATTTTTGCCTGTAATTCGTCATCGGTTTGAGAATGTTATTACAATTATTTCTAAGCAATTTTTAACAATAAATTTTATACATCTAGAAATTAACGATTAGTAAAAATACAGTCAAAATAACCTTAACAATCGATTTTAAAAGCAAGTGTATTTCAACGCAGATAAATACACGGGCGCGCGCGCGCGCTCTCACGCAATCCACACTTGTGCACGAGGGCTTAAAATAGTATTTTTTCAGGTTTGAAAGTTAAAATCTGTTCTTTAGGCGTTTATTATTGTGTTATTGTCGTTACCGTTGCTGTCGCAGTCGTTGTTATCATTACGGTCGCCGTTGTTATTATTTTTGTTATTGTTATTATTATTGTTGCCAATGAAAATTTTATTATTCATTCTCGGAAATTTTTAATTTTCAAGACCGCGTGCATCTTCGCCAAAGCCCCAAAACGACCATAAAACATTGTTATTTAATTATTGAAATTTTAAAGGCTACATCTGCTTATCGCTTATGGAAAATGCTTATTGCAATAAAAAACAATGGGTTTAGAAATCTTTAGACCAAGAATGCTTCTGGCTTGTTATTTATGGTAAGTGTCGGTGCGCGCATATGTGCATGCGCAATTGATGTGAATATGCTTTCTTTCGTATACACACGATGCTAAGTATGATTACATATTTTTAAAATAAAAACGAGCATTACACATTTTTATAAAGTGGAATTGAAGAGATTTCTTTGTATATGAGTAGAGAAATGCGTTTTAGTGATATTAACAACTCTATTTTTCGACAGTATAATCAGTTTAATGACTTGGCAATGGTTTCTTTTCCTTGCGCCTGCAAGTCTGCCCTATTCTACTTATGCAGATTATAATTCGAAGATGATGTTAGCTGCAATGTACGACTTTGTAATGTAATGCACAGGAATTCAGTGTTTTTGTTTTTGTAACCTTGGCACTAGCGGTAACGCTGCTCTACTTTCCATAAAACCAAAATTTACTTTGTAAAGCTTTGTGCGTGTCAAGGACTTGGGCAGTTGCGCGGATTTCTTCCTCATTCGATGCGAATAATCCGAAATATACTGGGAAAGATATGAAAAACGTAAGAAAAAGCAAGGCGCAATAAAAACACACCAAAAGAAGAAAAAAAAGAAGAAAAAAAAAAGGAAAAGACGAAGAAGAAGAAGAAGAAGAAGAAAAAACATACCACCAAAAGTGGGGTTATAAACATTTTAATCATAGTCAGCAGCGTTTGGCCCGTATGAAACGAATGGGAAATAGAGATGTAAGTCGAAAATAGGAAAAGGAGCGCGCTCACTTAAGTCTTAATGCCGTAGCGCGTGCAATATATAACTTTGTGAAATTTCCACCTCTGCGTTTGTTGGAGGTCCGGGCCGTGGAGGGCTTCACGAGCCGTGCCATGTATATTGCTTCGCCCACGTCTGTCTCACTTCCTAGCGCGGCTGTTTCTCCGACTGGAACTCCCGCAAAGTTGGCGACGACGGCGCTTGCGTTAATCGAGAAAGGAGGGCGTCCAGGCCTCTGGCAAGTTTCGCCTTGTCTCACCGACGTGTTCGCGGATGCGAGTGCAAATGCTTTCGGCGGCGCGATTACCAGACGTTCTCCTCGTCCCTATCCTTGGCCCTATCCTCATCCCCGTCCCTGTCGCCGTCGTCGTCTCGTCTGGCACGGCGACGTCGACGCGAAACTCACCGCGAGTAATTAGACAACAAGCGCGGTTTGCCCTCGTTCCCGGGTGCCAAGCGCAACCCTGGTGTGGTATTACACGCGAGCAAATTTAATGGTAATACGTGGCGAAGTTAAGCCAACGATCCGTGCGCGCCTCGCCAGGATGAAACCGGGAGACGAGGAGACTCGTCGTGGCCGAGTGGCTCTAGTACACGAGCAAACAAATGCGGCCCGAGCGCGAGATGCATCGGTTTCAACGGCCAAATTCGCGCCTCGATTATGCAAGCTGAGCCTTTCTTCGTTTCATGCATCTTTCTCGTTTGTTTATTCGTCGTGAACGTTGTGCCAACCTCCGAGGCACTCGCGCTGACGCTATTCTCCAAGGGTATTGGTGCCTTTTCCTTTATATAAAGCCGCCGCGTATTGCCACATGCCGTTTTTATTATACTTTACTTTTTATTCTTAACGTTCAGTAAATGTGAGGTGCGCGCGTGCGACGTTTGGTTACAAAGTTGTGTTTGGACGAAATGTCGAAGTGGTGCCGAACGTCGGTGAGGGGGAAGCATCATTCGCTCGATCTTATCGTCGATCTATGCAATTATGCAGCAATTATGAAGCCGATATTTCGAAGCTGCTAACGAAAGGGATATTTTGTTGGGTCCACCACTCGTATATTATCACTTAACTGGTAATTAAATGATTTTTCTAATATTTCTCGCTCGCTCGACCCTACACCACTACTATACTCAAGAGCTTCTTTATGAACTTTAAAGAGATAATTAATCAAAGCTAATCGGACGATGAGCTCTAACGAAGAGGGCGATACGACACTTCAAATTAATCGTCGTTTCACTTAATAATACATGTCCTTTATTTTGAAAATCAATAATTTTCAGCCCTTCATTTTTATTATTTATACGTTAAATTTAATTTTAGATACTCACAATTTTAAATATTTTCTATTACAGGAGTGCTAATCGATCGGCCCCCATTCAATAGCTTTAAAAAAGTATTGTATTAAACTGCAACAACACGGTATTTTTTTTTATTTTTTTTTTTATTTTTTTTTTATTTTAAAAAAATTTAGCAATTACAAACACAAAGCTGGAATATTTCTTCAAACAAAAAAAGGCAAAGAAAAAGAAAAAAGAAAAAAAAAAACAAAAAACATAAAACATAAAACATAAAACAAAAAAACTGGCGAGTGAGAACTGCAATTGGTAAGTTACGAGTAATGGGCCGCGACGTGCGCAAATAGCCAAATGGCTAATATTCGTTAAGAGGAATAATATCGCGAATATTATCGAATATTATAATTACAATTGTAACTGACACATTTAGTATATAAATGTGGAATTACAGATTACAGGTGACGTGATGTGCTGCTGGCTCGGTATTGTATTTCAAAGTGCCATAGTGTAAATTACAGTTGGCCGAATTACAGTGGGAATGGGTCGGAGAATGAAATCCTCATTGGGAGTTATTCTGTAGTAAGCCGATTTTCAATAATCGATGTTGCATTTACTCGCTGCATTGTAAGGCCAACTCGTATTTTACGTTAAGGCGAATATCTCCTGAGCGGCGAAATCGTATCTTATCCATGTGATCGTAAAAACTGTCATGGAAAAGGGCATGAGTTATTGTTGATAGGAGAGGATGGCGTGGCCAAGGCGGTCGCGAGTGCATCTTTAACGATATCCCGTTCGTTTTCCAAGTCTTAGCAGGCGTCTTAGAAATCCCCAATAGAGTGTTATCGCGATACGCGATACGCGGCGCGATGGTAGCGAGTACAGAGGAGAAAAGAGGCTGGATAGCGCGAGATTGACGCTACATTATTTAGCGCGGCTTATCCGAGCAAAAGAAAGCCCGCGCAGATAAGTGGGCAAGCGTAGCTCGCGAATCCGCTCAGCTACCGCGAACGCACGAGGTGAGGCGTAATTATCTTATCTTATGGAGACGTTAATGTTCGTTTCGAATGGGCGAGGATGCTGTGCTACGGGAGCCCCCTTGATTGGCATCAGTACGGTGGGGAGAGGACGCGCGGGCGCGTGTATGCGTGTGCGTGCGCGATGAAGGGATGGAGGCAAAGAGCATTTTTTGCGGGAGAGGCAGATTTATCGTCTCTCGAGCGTTCGCGCGAGCGAAAAACCGGCATCGGGTCTTCGGACGCGGCCGCGAAGAAAAAAAGCCACGAGAGAGATCGATACGCCAAATCAGATACTTCCCGAGGATTCCTCCCATTTTTGTTTCTTCAACTGCAGAGGCGCTTTTTCATCCCCGGCACTATCCGCTACCATCTGCCTCTCGGCGTAGAAGAAAAAAAGAGAGGCTTAATTGTTCACCGCCTACACTCGCGCTTAATGGCCAACCATCAATAAAAGCAAATCAAGTGGCAGGATCTCCTCAAAAATTGCGTCCCTACGCTCATCAGCTGCGCCTCATTTTTCATTGCGAGCGCGTGTAAGCGCTAACGCAGGAAGCCGCTCACATATTCGTCCTTTTTTCTTTACCAGTGTCCCCTTTATAGCCAATTCGTCCCCCCTACCTACCTTCATCGTCGCCTCCTTTCAGCGTCATTCGAGCGAGGTGTTAAATTTCAAACGAGTACTCGAGCGACTCGTTCAATTCGCGCGTAAAAATGAATCTCGCGCAAAATAAGCGCAAAAGCAGGCTCGGCGAGAAATCTATCTACATAAGCGCGTGCTTGCGCGCCCGCTCACGCACGCACGCACGCACAAACTTATATGTATATATATATATATGGGCCATGCATTTATACAAGTACATGCTGACAGACAGACAGACAGACAGACAGAGAGAGAGAGAGAGAGAGAGAGCGTATGACTGGCAACGTTCTTCTTCAGCGGCCCACTGCCGCCCAATCGAGCGTACGTATTTTCCAATCTCGGCGGTCCAATAAAGGAGAACGAAAGTCAGATTACGGGCCGTCCGGAGCGACGTGCAGAATCGACGTCGGCATCGGCGCGAAAGAAAGCGAGCAAAAGAAGAGGACGAGATGCGCGGCCGGCACTTACCGGCAAAAGTGGCCCCCAGAAGATAAAGCCCGGACTAATGCAAAGCGATAAAGGGGCCAGGGCGGGAGGGGCGGAAGGGGCTAGTCTCTCGGCCCCCAAGCCGAGGCTCTGCTCTGTCCGCTCTTGCTCTCGAGCCCCGGACGAAGATAAATGACATAATATCGTGAGGGAGCGCGAGGCTGGCACTCGCCGGGATCATTGCCGGGGAAGACGAAATCAAGTGGTGCGAGCGAGCGAAAGGCGCCGGCCGATCGATCGATCGACGCCCGACGACAATGAGATCAGCGTCGATCCGAGAGCGAGAACCCGAGATTGCTTTACACCTCCCGTCGTTTCTATAATCAAATTCCTCGTCGGCCCCAATCCTGCGCCCCGCTCGCTCGCGTGGCAAAATAAATTTTTATCGCCGCTAAAGCTGCTCCCGCGATTGACCTGTGGCTTCGTCCGTTGAAGCGCGAGACCTCTCCCGCCCCGCCCCTCGCACCCTCGTCGACCCACTCCCCCTGACACTCCGCCCTCCACCGCGCAAACACACAGGCACGCACGCACGGATTCACGCACGCCGGGAGAGAGAGGGAGAGAGGGAGAGAGGGAGGGAGAGAGAGAGAGAGAGAGAGAGAGAGAGAGAGACCGTACTCGATAAGCACCACCGACCCACGCGACCCCGGTAAGCCTCTTACTGGTGCTACATCGCTTCGAGTGCTATCGAGCTGCAATCCGTATTAATGAAATTCTCGCTAAGACGGCCGCAATCACCGTGCACTCTCGTCCGAGTTATTAATGGAATGCTTGATCAGCGCCATCCTGCCGTTGGCGTTTTAATTAACGGTCGGTGGTAGGGAAAAAGCCCCCGAGCAACGAAGCCACTCGCCGAAATTCACCTTGAATCGCATCGACCGGCGCCTCGCCTCTCACCTCCGTCCATCCCGAGCGACGCCAATAGTCGAGTGTCCGGGACCCTGAGACGGCGACCTTACTCTACCGCGTGATGAGAGCCGAGAGTTCGACATTTCTTAGGCTACACTCGCGGTCCGCGTTCGCTATTCGTGTCGCGGCACTTTTTATTTGCATAATCCGGCTTTGAACAATCGCGATAAGCGCACGCGGAGACGAGCCAAGGGAATTTCTTGACTGGATGTCGGGGCATTAGTGTCTAATCGAGAAGCTTTATCACGCGTGAGCGCGAATTCGTGAGCTCGAGATGTGGGAAACGCGGAGGATGAGAATGACAAGGGGAATTAGAAGATGATGAGAACGACGACGTCTTTTTAATTCGAAAGCTCTTCGGGTTATTCTTGGCAGCCGATGACCAACCTGCACTTTACCTGCGAATTATGAATTTCTACGCCTACTGTTAAGGAATACTCGCAGAACTAGTGGCAAACTAGAGTGATGAGGAGGTGCGGGGAAGAGGGAGATTGGGGGGGGGGTGTCGCTGTGACATGACATACGTGACCGATGCTAGAGACATTTTTTCGATACGACCGGCTACACATCCCACACTCCCAAACGCGACGTATACTCTCTCACCACTCAGCCCTTTTTCAGCTTTTTCAGCCCATTAGGGTACGAACCCACTCGGATGTACCATCCACAGCTCCGTCTCACCGATATGATGCTTATCACCGATGCGATTGAGCATTTGCGCAGCATTCATTCCGACTATTTTATAATTTTTTTAACCCAGTGTGTTTGCGTGCCTATTGTTAAAGTAGCACTCGGCCAGCCTAACCTGCCTCAATCCCAACCGCTCTCCACTTATTTATGCATGCAATCGACTTGTCGGCGATCAAATCATTATTATGAAGTAATGACGACGAAATTTGATGAAAGCTGCACTTCACTGGCTTCTTCCCCTAGTTTTTTTCAGCTTTGGCCAATTCATTCGATAAACTTTCATTGGGCTAACCATCTAACGGATGAGCCTAAGCTACAGGAAGCAAGATCAAGTCCTATAATTGCGAATGACAGCAGGATAATGCGAGCTATCAAGGTCAGTATCATACACCTACTAAATGGATAGTGATTATCTCGAATCGATATCTTTAACAATAGCTTCGCTAATAGTTTATCAAGAGACTCAAACACCCGACAACGGCAAGAGAGTACTAGCTTTAAAAAAAAAATCTCGCATTTATGATTAACCATTGTCATGTTGTATCTGTTGTTAGTATATGTCCTGCCGATCATTTGGAAATTTAATAAAGAGGCACTTTGATGTTGTATCGAGTGTCAGGTGGTGAAGCTAACAGGCCAGTTTTTGGCAAGAGAGCGAGCTGAAGTAAAGTGGCGATGGGCTTTATGAGAAACGAAATCAAAAAGATAATGTATGTCAGCCAGTTAGCCAGCCCGCTAGCCTTAGCTTAGCTAATTTATTTAACAATTAGCAGTAAATAAATGAATGATAAATAATGTTTTTATTTGAAAGTAGCAGATTCGAAGTTTTGGACAATAAATTGGTTTCTCATTAATCTATCTTCACTATAATATGAATATTCTAATCTCGTACATCATTACTTGAACCAATATATCAATTGAAAATCTTAATTAACAATATTTTGCCAGAAATTATAATCCGTTTG
Organism: Ceratosolen solmsi marchali; assembly: GCF_000503995.2. Lineage (NCBI taxonomy): Eukaryota > Metazoa > Arthropoda > Insecta > Hymenoptera > Agaonidae > Ceratosolen > Ceratosolen solmsi. The sequence goes on from NW_011948423.1 coordinate 5,220,742, forward strand.
AAATTGATAAGTATGTATGATAAAATAATGTTTTCTTTTTTGTTTTGTTCTGAATTAGAGTCACCGTTAGGATTATAGGTCGAGGTTGCTGTACACATTAATAATAGCGAAGCGAAAAATAACTTACGTATGATCCTTTAGTACAGTCTCGAGTTTATTCGTTGTCACTGACCATATGTAGACCGAACCATCGGAAGAACCAACGGCTACGTACTGCCCATCTGGACTGAAAGTCGCTCTTGCCCAATCGCATCCCACTTTAAAGCCATCCGCACTGTAAATAGGTTCGATCAATAAGCAAGCTTTAACCTTTATTTGTTAAATTTTAAATCGTCCAATCTGCGTGGCGAATGTTTAATCGGGAAATATGACATAGTTGTTGGACGTTTCAAATAAAAAAAAAAAAAAAAAAAGTAGTTCAAGCTTTAAAATTATTACTTTTAAAGGAGGAAATCCTTCGAAAGCACAAGAATAATAGTGAAATATAATATAATTTCAGGCACCTTGGTTTATATATAATTTATTATTTGAAATAATCTTTTTCATTAATTCCTTAATAATAATAAATAACGCTAACAGAAGTTCGAAATGAAGATTCTATTTATAAATTTAAAAATCGCTTGCCTCCTCGCAAATTTTTATATTCTTTACTTTTAAAGTTTCATTTAATAATATTAAGTAAGCACACCAAGTTTAACTACTCAATCTTTATTAGTTTCTAATTTATAGTAATAACGTAAATTACGAAGAGAAGAAATATGTATGTGTGCATGCGATTTATTGGCTTACTTTCTGTATTAAAAACTGATGGACCAGCTATGCAAAAAATAAGCAATTTTTCTTTTAAAATACATTTTTCCGTTTCATTAGCACTAAAATTAAATTTGCTTAAGCCCGAAAGACTACTTATTCATTTTTAATATATATATATGAGTGTATATGTGTGTGTGTGCGTGTATGTGTGTGTGTGTGTGTGTGTGTGTGTGTTTGTGTGTGTATATTCATGTGCCAACACACACACACACACACACGCACATATACATTTACATTATTAAATATAATTTTAATGATATTATTATGCACTAAAATCTAAGGATAAAAGAAAATATCAGCAAGTATATAATGCCCAAACAATTGTTATAAAATCAGAACAAATGTCTATTTTTTGACCAATTAAAATTAAAAACAACAATTTATGTAATATTATCTATATTTATGTAATTTTTTAATAAGGTTATATCGTCTTTAAGGAAATTCATGGACCTTATTTCATTCTAAGTAAACGATGTATCTTATAAATTTAGAATAATTTTATAAATATTCTTTAATAGTTTTCGAAAATATATTAACGTTATAAAAATTAGCATCAAATATCATCTGATTAAATTCGAAATCTCATTAACTTTAAGTCATTATCGACCGCACGTGTAGTTACTCGCACGTTTAATTACGCATATTAATTTGCGACGCACACATTCATATTGTAAATCTATATTTCTTGATTAAATAATTTTTAAAAATATCGAAACCAATAGGACATCCATTTATTGATAGACGGCTAATTTATGCATTTTAACTCAATTTACAAATAATTTGTTTTGATAATGAAAAATCTTGAAGGAAAATTGTACAGGGGCTTCGAAAAATACGTTATATACATTTAAATTATAAATGCTCAATGCTCGTTACATTAGATGAAAATTGTCATGGAATTTTTAATTAAATTCTATTTGTCTTGTTGTTGTTTTTTTCTGTGTCAAATCCAATAGCTTGATTGACAATTACAATTTGCAATCAATCGAATGTTATATTGCCGTTTTGTTGGCCTTCTTACATAAATGGTTGTTTTCAATTAAACAGTATTTGTGACTTTGAAATTTACACAGCATAAACTATGTATTTTTCAATGAAAATCCTGTTACAATATTAAAAAATAATGTCAATTTATTTATATATTAATACTTTTGAGTCCCGAAGAGACAGACATATTTGGCGAATGAATATGGGAAAACTAAGTTACGAGAAACTGCACAATTAGGGTAGATTATTGGAATAATAATAATAATAATAATAATAATAATAATAATAATAAATAATAATAATAAATAATAATAAGAATTAATCATTAATAATAATATTCTTCATTTGTGGAATAGTTAAAGGTCAGATATGAATGAAATATAAATATAAAAAGAAATTTGAATTTTGCCTTTGTATTATTATCATATGCTTAAGAAAGCTTTCAAATATATATTTTGTCGACTATTCGTAGTAGTTCTCTGATTACATTAAATCGCATTTTAAATTTGCCACTTTCAACATAAATATATACAAAGATTAATTGCATATTCGCAATTAAAATGAAATAAGGTTTATTTAATTAGGTGAAATCGATGAAGGAAAGAATATTTGCGCAGGCCACAGAGTATATTTTGTGATGAATCATTGATAGGATAAAGATATATTAGCAATTTACCTAAAGGACATAACGATAAGTTTCATCCGTAGGTCGAGGAGCTTTAAAGTATCGTCTCTTACGCAGCTTAGGAGATAGTAGGCATCTGTAAATAAAAAGTAAAAAGAAATAATTTGTTTGATAGAAAGAAAGTATTAGTATTGTATTAAAACGCATTTTTGGCTTTACAATAACAATTATTTTTCTCCCGTAAGTTATGGCTTCTTTAAAGTACACTTGATTACTGTCGAAACGAGTATATATATATATATATATATATATATATATATATATACACACACATATATATATACATGTATATATAAAGAAAATAATGAAAGTAACCGAAACGAAAACGTATCGAGTTTCTATTCGGTAATGGTGCAAAGCTGTGGCTTTCAAAGTCTTCGCGTCGTTCATTGTTTGCTCATTATTGATAGAAGAATGTAAGATCCGTTTTTTTTCTTCTCTATTTTATTATTATTTTTTATTTTTCAGCTGTAGAGAGGTAGGTTACACGGTTGATAATATATTTTTATTAGAGAGTCACTCGGTTGTGCAAAGTAATATAAAAGACATGCTTTATATTTTTTCGTTATTTACTTTCTATTCATAGTGATTTTACATAATTTTCTAAATTATTTATACTATACATTATCTATTATATTTTAAATAAAATATCCTCGTTAAATGGCACATGGCTGTAGAGTATAAGTTTCATTAAAATTTTATTGAAAATGCATTCTTTTTTTACGATTAATATACGTTTTCTCAAGTTTATCGAGTGAAAATTTTGTGCACGAAGCAGGAATTACGCATAATAATAAAATCACAATTTCATTCGTATCGATGCTCAAATGCAAATGAACAAACCTCGAGACAAGTCAAGTGATGTAATTTTTCCTTGAAGAAGGATGTCGCTCGATCCAGATTCCGTTCTGGTATCCCAGAACCTGATTGTTTTATCAAAATGGCCGCTTATTATTGTCGAACCCGAGCCATCGGAAGTGACGAGGTCATTGCAACTTGAGCCAGTAAATTTTGTCTCGACACCTACAATATAATTGAGTAATTTAATTTCACCACAACTTTTTCATGGCAGGTATATATATATATATATATATATGTGCGTGCGTGCGTGTGTGTGTGTTAAAGTGAAAAATTAATTTTGTGTTAAAAATCCAATTTTTATTAAATTATTTTAGGTAAAAGTATCGATATATGATGTATTATTGTTTTTATCGTTTTTTTCGTCATTATTACTAAGAGTTTTAGCCAGATATTAGAAAATAAAAAGAAAGAAGATATCGGATAGTATGATTTAATTGGATCAATTAAATTCTATCTTTGATAAAATAGAAAATTTGTAAGTGTAATTAATTCTCATTGATCCTTAAATATAAAGTTTTCATAAAATACTTATATTTGCATTAAAATACAATGTATTTTAAGTTCGTGAATATTTTTAAAACATAACTGAAATACGCTTTTGAAGGCGAGAAAAGAATGTAAAATGACATTAGCGTGAGTGAATTTATATTTTTGAAAACGTACTGGTTTAAGGAAAAGTCATGGTTTGAAAAGTAAAGAACATATGATTAAATTTTATTATCGTAAGTATTTTCCACTTTTTGTTACACTTGTTATAAAATTAAATTGATAAATATATGTATGTTTATAAATAAAGTATAATATAAATACAATAATCAGTATAATAAATCAGTTTATCGTATCGGAATATGAATAATAACAATAACAATGCTAATATCAGCAGTAACATGTGAATATATAAAACTGTAATGCTAATAGTTACAGTTAACTTTTCAATTATAACGTCGAAGTGTCATTTTATTTTCGATTTAAAAAGTCTAATAAATGAACGATTAGTTATCATAATCAGATTAATCCGAGTACCAGGTACGCTTTTTTTACATTGAATACTGTAGGTTCTGGAGAAAGCATTTAAAAAACTTTTATCAATATATTCAGGATGCAGGAGTATTAATAATTTAGCATTTGTTTGAAAGTTTTTACAAATCGTATTGATTGAAATGCATCCTGAAAGAATTAATATTGTAATTTCATGAAAGTATCGGGCTTGCTCCTCTATTTATTCAGGACCATTCGATATGCCTCATCAATATTTATTGGGAAAATAGAAAAACAGTCAGTGTACAATTAATGTCGGTCGACTCTCATTAAATCTTCCTAGGTAATTCGACATTTTTTACAAGCAATAGATCATCCGTATGGACCACTTAATCCCTGTATTGGCAGCCACACCTTATCCTACATTATTTAACGGATGGGAAAAATATTTCGAATCTCAGGAGTGTCTGACCGGCTCCGTCAAAGGCTCGAGAGTCCAAAACTCCTCAACTTACTCGAGCCACGAGCCAGCAAATGTTTTACATCGTCGGTTCTGGTTAACCCTATCGCGGGTCACCGAAGATTAATCATTCATAAATCCTAAGCCTTTCTAAGCCCCTCGCCGATATTCCGCATCGGGTACATTCTGTTCGGGCTCACTTCCTCCTCCACCCGAATCCCTCCCGCTCAACCCAACTCTGGCCGTTTGAATTCAAGCGCGGCCGACGATAGGCGCCGACTTCGCGGGAAGCTCCGGGGGCGCGCGTCCACAGCGACGATTTAAAGCAGCGGAGGTAAGACGCGCATGCGGAAATGGGACCGCGGCCGTCGTAAAGCCGCTAAATTACTGGCCTCGCGCACACCGAGAGGCCCCCGTGCATCGTGCCACCCGCTCCCAGACCAAGCGAAGCGCGGCCCCGATTGGCCCGGGACTCCGTTAATCGCCTTTCGCCAGGGGACCCGGTGAAGCTCACCCCGTGGTGGTCGATTCCTGTTAAAAGTGCGGGGGCTTTATATCGGAGCGGGAGTACGCGAGTTGGAGGAGACGAGGCGCCTAGTGGTGGTCGAGCGTGCCAACCGTCCGAGTGGGAACGCGCTTGTTTAATAAAGTGAGCGCGTCACGGGACCGCTATTAAGGAGCCAGGAGTATGGAGTCGGAGTAGGAGTAGGTGGGAGTGAGGGGTGGAGAGTTACGGTGGGTGGGATGGTGGACTTGGAATATTTATCGATGCATCGTAGGCGATTTTCTCGGCGACGAGGGCACTTGACGGGAAATGGAGGCTGCCGATCAAATTAGTCCCTGTCGCCGATATCGTTATATTACACAATGTTGTTATGCCGTGGGAAAATAGTTGAGGCCCCGGCTGCTGGTTAGGTGGATGAAACGCTTGTCACTTAGCCGCGCGCTCCCAGTATATTTATACATGTCGCGCGTCCTCGGGAATTGGAAGCGGAAGGGGCATGGGGATCGATTTCTATTATTCAGCGGGTACCGTTAGGAAGTTCAATTGGTCCCCGGGTTACAAGACTACGAGATGGCGCTTCCCGGAAAAGTACGTGGCGCTGAAACGACGCGGGTACGCGAAGCGCGCGAGACTTTGTCCGGCAGTGAAATTTTTCACGAACGCCACGGCCGCGCGGAGAAGGCGGAGGAGCAGGAGGAGTAAGAGGAGAAGGGCGCTGACGGAGGAGGAGGAGGAGGAGGTTGGTC
>NW_011948423.1:5226831-5235479 GCF_000503995.2 Ceratosolen solmsi marchali
AGGTAGTGGAGGGCGGGGGGGGGGGCATACCGTGGGCAAAGGAATGTCGACGTTTTACATCGCAGGCGCTTCAATTTCGTCGCAGTATGGGAAGATAGAGCCGATAGGGTAATCGGGAGAACGATGTCAGCTGTCTCACCCTTTCTCTTTCTCCCTTTCTCGCACGTGACACGCAAAATTACGAAGGACGCTCGCCTCGCTAAGGGTCTGCAGTCAGCATAAAACAATAATTTTTAAATTAAACCCTCCCGATTTTATAACCGCGCTCAAAGCAAGCTTTAAGAATTTTAATTAAAAATATTTCTCTCGGCAAGTTTAGGCTTAAATATTTTTAACTATAACAAAATTAGTAATTGTATTTTCTCATTACGATGCTATCCAGGCGCTCGCTTTAATTGAAAGTCTTGCGCGAGGAGCCGAAAAAAAAGAGGGAGCAAAATATGTATTTAATATCAGCTATCGTTGCGAGATTTTTCATTTGTGATATTAATGTAATTATGCGGGAGGAGAAAGGCGCCGCATTGCGATTTTGAATTAAACGTAATTTAATCATAATATTATGAGCGTCCCGATTTTCGTCAATCATTGAAGTTTACACGGCACGTTCAAGCAAGCAAGTCTTGTATAATGTTTTCACCGATGATTATTTTTTCCCTGCCGACACCCGTTCTCGCCAAAACCTGTCGACTGTCGGCAACATTCGGCCGGCCTCGTAGTACTTCCGGGTTCAAAATAACAAACAAAGAAACGAAAGGGCAGCAACAGCGAGAATTTTAATTAAAATCCGGTGAGTCGCGTGGCGAAAGAAAAGCTTGGTACAAATGTACGCCCACGCATTACAAGGCCATACGAACGTTCGAAAAGCTCGAGCTCTTTGCTTGTCGTTCACGGGATTAGCTATTGGTGAGCTTAATTGGCCCCGGCTTATAAAAAGTTCGGCCAGTCAAGAATTGCTGAGCTGTTTTTCGTTTGGCGCGTGGTCGCCGAAAAAGCCTTCGTCCCTCGGAAGGCCGCGACCTTCGGCGGACGAGAAATAGCCGAGCCCTCGGATTCTCACGAACGACCTTACAAATTGTCGAATGACTACTTACGTAGTCGCGATTGTGCTGCGAATAAAGCGCAAACTAACTTTTCGCTGAATAATCTGAGTAGAGAGCGGGCGGCGATAAAAGTGAGTCCCGGCAGGTAGACATTGGCGGTTGTTAGTCGTCTTATTTAATGCCATTTTTCAGCGACTTTTCGCCGGTCCCGCGCCAACACTTTGTACGCTTCTAGCAGAGTTAAGTCACGCGTCTGCCAGTGCTTTATACGGTAATGATTTTCGCGACCTTGTGGTTAATCATCGTCGTCGTTGCCGTCGTCGTTGTCATTGTCGTCGTCGTTGTCATTGTCGTCGTCGTCGTCGTCGTCGTCGTCGTCGTCGTCGCCTATCTCCCGCTTCCTCAGCTTCGAGAAACCACCACTGACATTTCTCAGCGATAAGTATGGTTGACCTTAGGACGAAATGCTGTTGAATGGATTTGTTTTAACGGCCGACCTCGGACACAAGGCTATGATGATGCGGCTTTTTACCTTTGGTGCCGCCGTTGGTGCTTTTGTTACTTTGCCCAGCGTTTTAAACTCCCGTGTGCTCAGTTCGCGAAGGGCTCTTTCGTTAAAAGGCCGTACGCCAGAAGCAAAATTATCCAGTCGAACGATTATTTTCTTTATAATATAAGACTCACGAGTGTGCTGGGAGTGAGTGCGAGTGGGCCTTGGACGGACTCGAGTTTATAATTTTACTTTTTATTACTACTGTTGCTGCTGTTGCTGTTGCCACCGCCGCCGCCGCCGCCGCCGACGCTACTTTGTTTTGTCGAGAAAACGCGATTCTTACATTATCAAGGGCAAAAGCGAAGGGCAGCGCATATAAGAGCCCTACGACTTTAAATAGTCTACATTGTAAAAGGCGTGCACGAAGCGAATGATAAATTGTTATAACTTGTATTTCACTTATTCATTTAATATCCCTTAATCGTAATATAAATCCTTCAAACGTTCTTATTCCATTCATTTCTATAATCAGTCATTTCTATAATTTCCCATTATATTAATCAAATTTATTACTTATCCCGTTGCAATAAAATTATTTCATTTTCATATAATACTTATTAAAGAAGAAACAATGTTATAATAAAACAATGTTATAATAGTGATATTAATGATGATGAAAATTAAAGAATAAAAAAAGTTTGAAATTCATTGTAAAATTACTTTTAATATGCATTAAACTCCATTATAAATATTTATCGAGAGTAAACGAATCGGTTTTTTTTTTGTTTTAATAATTATTTTCTACGTTGTACGAGTTTAAATAATTCGTGCGTCGGCTAATGAAATGTTTTGTTTTGTTTTGTTTTTACTTTTTGTTTTTGTTTTTTTTTGTTTTTTTTGTTTTTTTTTTACAGAAATACGTTTATCGTAGTCAAGAATTAGTTTATAGTTTACTTTTAAGAGACTTTGAATATTAAATGTGAAAATAATTTTTTCAACGGTCTATATGTAACTTTTATGTATCTGTAAAATATAAGATTAGTGTATTTCGCTAATGTAAAGATGAGACAGAGGATGCGCAAATTGAAAAATGTTGATTCAAAAGTATTGCAAGTGAATTTACGATGTAATAGAGATTAATAATGTAATAGTTTAATATTAAAATTTTGATAAACGTGAAAGGAAATTATTTACAGGTACTGTAAATAATGAAGAACCACAAAAATCAAAGAATTATTAAAAAAAAAAAAAAAAAAAAAAAAAAAAAAAAAAAATAAATAAATAAAAAAAAAAGGTCGAATAAAAAGGTGGAAAAAACAACAAAAACATAAAGGTTTATTTATGCGGAGTAAAGAATTTTTTGAGTGCGTGAAGCTCCATTTTTCATGCCGGTAGTTATGTACATTATAACTAAATATAAAATTACAACCGATAAACGTAAATATAGTCGTATTTCAAAAGGATGTAAAAAATTTTTTCCCTATTTTAAATATTGAGCGTGCATTATATAATAGTTGGTGGTATAATGAAAGTGTGTCATTGATAAAAGTCATCAACTTGTGGAAAACAGGATCTTTTGCTCGGGTGTTATTGCATCGTTACTACTCTGACTTCTCGGCACTGGTTCGCGTCGATTCTAACGGGAGGTTCATTTAGTGTCGGAACCCGAGTTACACCGAACAAATAAGAAAACTTTTAACACTTGAGTTTTAATTACGAGGGGCGAAGAAATAAATTATGTCGAAACGCATAAAAAATAGGTGCTATATAACCTTTTCATTAGAGGGAAAAGCAATTTGAGATATTCATTAAGATAGCCGTTAGCCCACTATCAGAGGGGGCACTCTTTTGTAAAGCGCGGAGCGGCATCTTCAGAGAAACTTTTGCGTCATATCTCCCCGGGTGGTAGAGGCACCGTTCACGTAGATTTTTCGAAAGCAGATTTATTCTTTGCCGGCGATTTATCGATATTTTCTCAAGTTTCTCTTTTGCCAACTTCCTAAACAACAAAGTTTATCTCATTTTCAGTCGCGCTACGTTTCCCCATTGCGCTCGCTCGATCCCTTGTCCATCCCCACGCCCGCTCCTCGCCCCAATTCACCTCGCAAAACTTAGACTGCGAGGGAAGACATCCTATCGTTCCAATAAATTATTACAAATACTTCGAAACAATCGGCGAGCTTTCGTGTCCGTTATGAAATTACGAGTTATGTATTGTTTTGCCGCAAAATCACTATTTATCATTGAGTTTCGAGTTATCGCTAACGACGAGTCCCAAGACAATAATAGCAAATTAACGTCGAGCGAGAAATTGCAAAGAACGTCGATGTGATTATCGAGAGTGAAACTTTGTTTTGGAAGCCGTCGATCGGCAAGATTACGCCAGTCGAAAAGCAGCTTTTTCAACATATTATTTGGCACGTGTATTCAAGCACTGAATAGATTTTTTGAGCGCCGAATGGACTTTTGATGGGCTTATTCGATGGCAAATATTCGAAATTACTTAACAAGAGTGGCAACTCCCGATCATTACATGGAGCGTCGGCAAAGGCAAAAAAACTCCTCACTTACCTTATCAAATTGGAGGCGAATAGAGTTGTTACTGGTGAATCGTGTCAACTGGATCGATTGCCACCCAAACGTCCGATCGATATTGTTTAATTAAATTAAGCTTATATCGCGTAGCCATTAAACGCGCAAAAAATATGCTTGCATTTCTTTGATTTACGTATATGTTGATTTTTTGATATATTTAATAGGCAATTTCTGTAAGGATTGATTATCACTGCTTATTAACGAGATGAATAAAATACTTGACAATTAGCCGATGCGATGGAATATCGTAAATTATATTTAATTTTAATATTTGGCCGGCTAATGTAATGAGTGGTTGTGCATTAAAGCGCGCAACTACGAAATACTTTAGAGTATTAAATGTGTATTGTGGCGTGATAATACTCTTACTCACGAATTCTCGTAAATTTCCTCATTAAAATTTCGCTTAGGAATTAAATCATTTTCTATTTCATATGAGTTTTGCATTAATTTTAAAACGAGTCTGATGTATTTAATACTTCAATAATACGCAAATGAAATGTTGTAAAATAACTAGATATTGTGTATAATTGGGAGTAGTAGACTGATATAATCCCCGATTAAGGCCGTGAAATATGCATATGAATCATATTTTTGTATTTTGTTTTCCTTCGCATAATTATGTCGAGAGTGTCGAATCGCCTGGCATAATGTTACGGTCAATTATAAAAATAGAAATTGTAATTGGAATCGGAGTGACTGGGGAGTCACCGTAAAGTCCGTATTCCCGTATTCGCGTGTTTCTAATGATTTTCCAGTAGCGGGGCAAACGGCCAAATTTTCCGTTTACCGGGACACGAGGACGTGCAATTGCCACCAATTATCGTAACAAGCCCACCTTTGAGGCCATTCAAACGACTCTTTCATGATTTTAGATAACCCCTTGTGTCCCGGCATTATAGTATTTTGCCCTTTAGCGCTGCTACGGATGATACAATTTATTTCCCGTTTAATTAAATAAAGAGCGCGTGAATTTATCGGCTGCTAGCAGCCAAAGGACTTATTGCGAGAGGAACGGACGATCAATAGCAGCTATTATTGAAGTAATTTTAAACAAATTGAAGCGAATCCGCGCGCATTATCTTGAAATAATTGCCGCCCGGCAAAATCGCCATTCCCAATAAAGTATAGGAAGAGTTTTTATCGAGCGGACGAGGAGTGGTGGGCGAGTGGCAGGCCGAGTCGTCAGGCATTGACCAGAGTTGTTGAAAGTGCCGAGCAACTTGGCGATGTTCTGGGCCGAGGGGCGGGTAAGGGGGAGGGCCTGATGGGAGGAAGTGGAACGACCGGGGGAATAATAATTTTCAGAGTCAGCTCTAGTGGGGTAATGAAAGTGGCGAATGAGGGGGCGGGGTCGGACTCGGGCTCGTGCTCGTACTCGAGCTCGGGTTCGTGGACGGGGTGGTGGTGTGGCGGTGATGGTGTGGCGAAAGACTTACAAGCTCGGCTACGAAGGTCCCAGATCTTCAATGTGCGATCGTAGCCGCCGGTGACCACCTTCAACGGCTCCCCGAGAAACTTTGCCGCCATCACTTTTGCGCAATGGCCCGTGAGAGTGTCCTGCAACAAAAAGTTGGAGAGATCTTTTTATAAAGACATTAGATCAAAAGGGAGAAGCGGCCCGTTTTCTTAAGCGAGCTCGGCGTCGAGAGCCTGTAAATTTCGCGGATCGCTTGTGGAAGTTTGCGCGCGGATGCTCGACTGAATCGTATACAAGCCTTCCGCCCTTAAATATTAAGTAGCCGGTAATAGCGATCGCGCGCAGATAAAACTTATTAGCGAAAAGTTTTTCGCGTTTCTCCCCAGTTATTAATATCGGGGATAAATCATTCGCCGCGGGAGTTCATGCTAACACATTTATAAATAATGCATCGGCTTGAATTTATTAATTTTTCAAGTTCATTAATAATTCTTCTTAACAGCTTAACGATCGTTCAGCCGGGCACGCACGCTGCGCCCGGGGAGGGGACGAGAGAAAGTCGAAACTTTCGAGCGCTTCTGGATTTCGTCGTTGATGTTTTCATTGGCTTGGGGCGCCTCAGCCACGGTAGGTAATTAAAGTCATACCTTAATTAGACGTGGGCAGCGGGTCTAATCGCCGGGGTATATAGGGACGATCACCGATGGCCTAAATGCGCGTCTTCTTAACGGCTCACTCGTATGTATTGATAGCGAGCGTATTAGTGAGGTAGTGGGGTAGTGGGTGGCACGTGACGCGAATTCGTTGTTATTAATATCGCGACTACGAGCTCACGTACACGTGGTAATAAAGTTGTGCCCGTGATAATTATTCCCAGCGCAGAGCCCAGCAACGTCAAAGGGATTTATTCCTAGGGCACAAAAATGTTGGCGCGCATTCGCTCAGCCATCCTGCTCCTCGTACTTTTACACAAAAGCCACCTCCGCGTACTTCATTCTTTGATAAGCATAGCTAATAAACCTGCTTGGAAACAAAAAACCAAGTGACTTTTTTGTTTGTTTTTAATAATCGTTGATATGTTGGGATAGGGTATGCACGCAGCTTATAGGAATTCGCATCTCATCCGTAAAGCTACACGAAAACTACATCGTCAATTAGAGTAATGAAAATATTTATTAAGAAAAATCTATGACTTTTACACTAAGGAATGACAAGAGGAATGCAGTTATGGTTGATTAAATCTCGCGAAAGCTGAATTTATATGGCATCTTAAGTAGAACGAGGCGAATGCGGTACGCCAGATTGACGTCACTATCCTCAAGCCTTCGGTCGCGTTTATTCTAATTTATTAATACTTCTCTTATTATTAAAATGAATTACCAATTATCTTACGATAATTGATGTGTGCACGAGTAATGGTGTTTTATGTTGTTTAAGATAAACACTGTTTAAACAAATATATGCAGTGCCAGAGTAGTGTCACATTCGTATTAAGTATTCCTGGGTGTAAAGCAGCTTCTACTTGAAAAATAAAATCGAAGCATAGGCGAAAAAAAAAGAAAAGGAAACTGTCACGCCCTTCTAATTAATGAATCGGAAGTTCTACTAAAGAAATAGGGAAGGGAGAGAGAGAGAGAGAGAGAGAGAGAAAGAGAGAGAGAGAGAGAGAGAGAGAGAGAGAGAGAGAGGGAGGGAGAGAGTGGCGCAGGTGCGTTTAACGTGGAGTCACAGTCACTAAGCGTATGTAGACTGGACTCTCGTTTTACACGCACAGGGGCACTCACACATTTAGACGGTTTTTCGAGGAGCTTCGCTGGAAGAGGTAAGTTTTCCCCTCGGTACAGTAACATGTAACGTAACGGCTCTCATCTCAAACTTTCTTGATATTGGCTGAGACAGCAGTTTTTACAAGTGACATTTAAGGGAATCGATTGACTTCTTTTTCAATTGGCCCCCATGCATTTATCTAAACCGCGAAAGAAATCGCGCAAATCAAACTTTTGCTAAATCTTTCCCAATGTTCTTAACGGTCTTGTCTACATTATCTATCAATCAATATCGACTTTTTACTCAACATACTATTAATAGAAATTAATCCAATCTCTCGTTATTTATGATTGATGATATAATCAATGACATTTGATTAGATAAATTTTAATTTTAAAAGAATCAGCCGTGACAATAAAAATCTCATTATAAACTAATAAACTTTATAAAGTTTTAGGATACAATTTTGCCACTATTTCTAATTGTTTTGAATAAATTTTACTAATAAATGGTCGAATGTTCCATTCGGTACTCTATGTACTATTGACGTAACATGTTTATTGAGTCAAAATGAAAATCTCTGAATCGCCATCCGATCGGAAACTTTATGTGAAGATGTAAGCAATTTTGTTTCAATCTAACGGAATAAAAAACATTAAACTTTCATTTGTAAAAAAAGGAAAACAGAACAAAAAAATAGAATCGTTTAAGTATATGCATTAACAGAAAATATATGTATTTTATTAATAGCATTATAAACTATTTATAAAAATCTTAAATAGTATGTAACTTGTAAATTAGAAATAAAATCTAATTAAAAAAAAAAAAAAAAAAGTAGAAGAAGAAGAAGCTATTCAACTTAAATTGTGTAAATCCGTAACATTAGAGTTACTTATATTTGCTTTTAATTCTATCGATTCTATCTTGTGAAAAGTGCAATTATTTACTTTAAAATAACTGCTTATGTTGTTATTATTCGTAAAATTAAAACAACTAGTTTCTAGAATTATTTCTCAACGTGACAATATGAAATTAAACAATTTCATTTTAATCTTTTTATAAAGTTTCATATATAATATTTACATATTTATATACACGCTTTTATCCTTTTTTTTTTATTCATCATTTTTTAAAAAATTAATTTTTTTTTTATTCAATCATTTATGCATGTGAAATTGAGTAAGCTCTGAAGATATTTAAAATGATATTGGTGCACTAAGTTATGTGATATGCGAGTTTTAATTTAGTTTTAAAAAATAGTCTTCTCGCCATAACTGGGACATTCAAATTGAAAATTTGAGGACAACTAATCTTACTTTTTCTCATTTTATTT
>NW_011948423.1:5235500-5250466 GCF_000503995.2 Ceratosolen solmsi marchali
ACAATAACCAATTACATTTTTTTTTCTCATACAAAATCATTAAGTCAATGGAGTATTCAGCTTTCGATTTAAATGTAATAGAAGAAAAATTGACAAAAAGAAGAAAAAAAAAATAAGAACAAGAGAGAAAAAAACGCTCGCTTACACCCTACGTCAGGTCCATCGCAAAAATTAAAAAGATTACGATAAAAAAAAAAAAAATAATAAAACGTTTTTTTCTTGGGTAATAAATTTATCCTGTTTCCCGTAACTTTTTCAAAAAATATATTTAGAAGAAACATGTGATATGTTCAACAGGCAAACAAGAATAAAACCTACTCAATACAGATATATATTTTTGAGGCCAGAAACGAGTCCTTAGAAGACGTAGCATCCGAGCAATAAAAGTATAAACTCGCTTTTCAGTAATGGTGCTACATCCGCCAATCCAATAAAGCAGCCGAGTCAGAGAGAAAATACATTCTTGTTTTACGGGGCCTCAATTAAAGCTAATAAAAAAAAAAAAAAATAAAAGTACGCGTAAAAGTCAATGGAATCAGCTGCCCTTCTCGGAAATGCGAGGCTACTATTATTATCATCAACGCTTACCTGTTTTGTCTGCTCGCTGTGACCGAGTGTATTACGTTAAGCGACGAGCAGGAGACGGATTAATTAAGTCTAGGATAGTGTATATTTACTTATTCTAAAAATTTGTTTGGGCTTTAAATCGATAATAATGTGAGATTGTGAATAAAAAGCTTTTGGAAACGATGTCGGGGTTGGTTGTACCGTTGCATAAGCTATCATCGGCTTTGAAAAATTCAGCTGCTTAATAGTGATATCGATTAGAGAATTAGGAATCAGAATACAAATTCTTTTAATATACTGGTCACATCATGTATGTACGCGCCAATAAAATATACCAATAAAAATACAATGTTGGATATGGGCTGATGTGCCGATATGTTGTAGCGTAGACTTTCGTTAGTCTATATTTGAGTGTTTGGCATACATTTCGAATTGAAAATTTCTTAATATTGTATTTTATAAAGTAACGGTTATAATAACCACGGAAGAACGTATCAAGTGCTTCTTCAATGATTTTATTATCTCAGTAATGTTATAGAAACTAACTCACGTAATGTATTTTTTTTCTCCTTGATGCACATCTAATTACGCATATATATATATATATATATATATATATATATATATATATATAAACATTAAAACGTATTCACTCGTATTCATACGCGTATATAAGGGAAAGAAGTGACGGATAGGGCATAGCAGAGAATGAGCTTGAGCTGGTACATATGGGTTTCGTTGGATGGGATGTAGGGGCGTGGGGAGGCTTCTCTTCGAAAATCATTTCTCATTTACGCGAACATTGCCGTTTATCCGAAGTATGCGTCAGAGAAATTCCACACTCGAACGAATAATGATATTGCTCCAAGTTGGAAACGAGAGATAGCAAAGGCTGAACAATAACTTTTGTCTCTGTAGTTTATACGTCGGTAAATATTCAGTTAACAGTTTTAAAGTGTACTTCTTTGTAAATTTGGTTCGCATTAATAGAAAATTCTGCTGGGGATTTTCCAATAATTAAATCTCAAAGTAATTAAACAAATGTGTCCTTGATTAACGACACTCTGTATTTCATCAAAATCTATAATATTTTCTAATACG
Source organism: Ceratosolen solmsi marchali (assembly GCF_000503995.2). NCBI lineage: Eukaryota > Metazoa > Arthropoda > Insecta > Hymenoptera > Agaonidae > Ceratosolen > Ceratosolen solmsi. The sequence goes on from NW_011948423.1 coordinate 5,237,169, forward strand.
ATTTCTTTTCCTCTTTTATTATTTATTATTATTATTATTATTATTATTATTATTATTATTATTATTATTATTATTATTATTATTATTATAAATATCATTTCCCTTTTAATCTCGTCACAAAATTGCCACTGATTGAATTAGTCGACCGATTTATGAAAATAAAATTACCGATTTATTAAAAGAGATATATTGTTAAAAATAATTTGTCAGTCGGCTATTAAAATTTTTCTACCAAAAAAATATTATGAATTATTTATTTCCATTGATTATTTGATTGAAAAAAGAGAAAAAAATTTAGAAAGCTTGTTATTTAATATCATGATTCATAAGTGATGCGATATTCTTAAAAATAACGTTGCTTATTGTCCTTATCGAACATAATTATTACATTATTAGTCAAATTCATGTTAAATAAAATTATAAAGAATAATAATTATTTAAATATCTATTTTAATATCAATAAAACTTTAAAATTCAATAAAAGTAAATCTAAATTTTAAATTAAACAGGAAACTAAAAGAACTCTGACTTCTAAAATTTAATAATAAACTTATGTAATCTATTTATCTGCGACTATTAAAAAAAAAGAAAAAAAGAAGACCATTAATATTTAATGATTACGGTATACTATATTCTATTTAAGATATCTCTGTCGATTTTATACATAATAAATGGAAAAAATAGATACACGTTTTATGAATATACCGAAGGCTGAAGTAAATGTACAATTTATCAATATTTGCCACATTTAATTATTTAATTGCACTTAATTAATATTGTAATTAATAAAATCAGCAAATACGTCGTGTGTATTACATATATTAAAACAAAACAAAACAAAACAAAAAACAATAACAAAAAAAAAAAAAAAAAAAAAAAATTTTAAAAAAAACAAAATTTTTTAATCAGAATTTTTTAATGAATATGTATTTTTCTTTTTAAAAAATTCTAATACATTACGGCTTTTCAATCATCATGGTTAATAAAATATATAAATGATATCAGTTTCACATAAAAGGTATTAATAGAATTTAAATTATTTGATTTTATTTAAGATTATTATCGTATTATAATTTAAATTTAATGATAATCAGATTTTGTATTAATATACTGTAGAAAAATTCATAATTTATGAGTATTATCAGGTAAGAGATAAAAAACTTCGTAATATTGCAGTGTAGAACGTAGCAGTTTTTGACAAATAATAAAATCGTCTTACGATTTACATATAATAAATGAAACATATAATTCAATAGTGATAATGTGTAAAAGTAATCTCGAACAATGGCTTCTTTTCTCACATTGCACGATATATGTATTGTATATTATATTTTACTATTACAAAGTATCATTAAAAATATAGTTACAGTTATAAAGGTATAATTTATATAGCACCGAAGCAATGAGAATTACTAGACGAAATGTAAAAGTTACGAACATAAGATCATTTTTATTAAGAATATTCAAGCTATAACTACATATAAATACGTGTATACATACGTAGTAGTAATGCCCGCACTATTAATATACAATTGTAAATGTAAGAGATGTGTAAAGGCTTGTTTCTTCTTATTTTATTGTCTCTTTTAGTCGGAATACTGATTAAACAATCGCACGTAATTTAATGATTTTAACAGAGATATATATTCACAGAACGAGAATAAAAAATCATCAAAGTATCTCCATTCAATAGTAAATTGCAAAAAAGCAAACGTATTATATTTTATGATTGATGGACATTGTACTATTCACTGTGAAGTATATATTAAAAAGGCATTTTATAGCGTAAGGGAGAGTGAAAATAAATAAAAATTTAATCTTTAGCTACTTAAAATAGGCTTTAAAAGTCATGGATGCATGCATGCATTCGGCAGCGCGTTTGTGTGCGTTTATGTGTATGTGCAATTTATTCGACGCGCCATAGTGTGGGAATTTTATATGCAAGATAGAGAGATAGAGATAGAGAGAGAGAGAGAGAGAGAGAGAGATGAAAATTAAGTACGTGAGGAAATGGGGAAATGCATTAAATCAAGTTGCCCTCGATATCCGAGTGTATTCATACAGATTTCATCGGGAAGTCGGGAAGTCGATACATTTTCGATTGGAATAAAAATTCATTACATTATCTAAGCTCGCCGAAGAATATTCATTTCTTCATTCGGCGCATTTGCTACATTTACGATACTTGCTCGAAGCCCAATATTTAAAAGCTAAATTATTTATTAATTGTTTAATGCGCTATCAGACATCAGGAACAGGAGATCAGGCGGTGATGAAGGGTTTGAGAAGGAGGAGGAGGAGGATGCAGAGGGGTGTGACATTAGTGCGCCCTGTAGTTAAAAATGGGGAGGATTAAAAATTTTGGCTTTAAATTATTCAAATAATCGCGTGGAAATATTTTGCAAGGCTAATTATTTTTCCGCGAGCGTAGCCCCTGGGGTCCCGGATTTTTTGCCGCTTTGTAGGCGATAAAAAATTATAGTTATCTTGCGAAAAGTTTCGATGGAAAAGTCGATAAAGTAATGTATTCGGTATCATGAAAATTTTCGACAATATCATCGATTACTCAAATATCCGAGACAATCGAATTAGAGAAATTTTTTTTTTTTTTTAAACTGTTTTTTATTGGTTGTCCGACGTTTTGAAGCTACACGATGTCTATGCTCTAACATTGTCTATTCTCATTGTTATATCCGCGTGTGTGTGTGTGTGTGTTTCTTTTTTCTAAAAAATCGAAATACATTAGTTTTAATTATAATGTATTTCCATGTGATTATGATTTTCCGCTTAATCGTCATATCGAGTGTGTTAAAACATTCAAGCGAAATCTGAAACGGGTAGTGTAGGCTAAAGTTGCAGTTGTTGCTACTTTTTAATAAATTATACCGAAACACGAATAACTTTTCACTTAACATTAATATTAACTGTTAATGTGTATTTTTAGTTTTTCGAAAACTGTAAATATGGCTATAGAAATGGTATCCGGTTTTCCCTTATAATCAGCGAGATATGCGCGTATGTTCGTAGTTAACATATGGCTCATTAGTTTCATAAAAGTCGTAGTAATATACTTGGGTATTGCTCTTTTTATTTCTTCATTCGATCTTCCATAACAATATGTAATGTATTATCCTTTCGAAAATTTTCATGTTTCTAGATACATTAGCTGTTGACTCTTCTGAATAAAGGCATAAATTGTATTTACTTATAATTTTATAACAGCCTGGTTATACATGTATTGAATACATGTTAGATACGCATTAATTATTAATTTTTTTCTTCTTCTTCTTCTTCTTCTTCTTCTTCTCTTTTTAGAGCGAGCGGTGAAATACGTTAGTAATACGTAAATTCATTTCTGTTTTACAATATAATTTTTCTAACCGGTAGCAATGTAGACTGCAAAAGTACGAGGCAGACATTTAAAAGATAGATTGGTTAAATTTGCTAATTACCGCTATGCTCTAACCGTAGCTTTTTCTCAAAATGTTTTAAATCTATACAACCATCGTTCTTATTATTAATTGTTGATTCATGTTGATATAGGATTATTTTGATTAGAAATTTTAAGTTAGTTTTATTTTGTTTAAAAATTTGGGGATAAGATAATTCAACAACAAACATTATCAACTGTAATGTTGTGAAGCTGACGTGAAAAATAGTAAAGCCGTATTTTACTATTTAATCTACATAGTTTTAACGAGAATTTTGTGTAGAAAGACCATATTTTTGTGCACATAATAAAAAAGAATATTTTTTCATAGCTAATGTTATATTTTTCTATTGCGGTTAAAAAAAAATGGATTTTTTTATTTCTACTTTGCTCTTCACATCTTCTCTCTCTCTCTCTCTCTCTCTCTCTCTCTCTCTCTCTCTCTCCCTCATTATTCTATTTATTTATTTTTCTTTTTTTTTTTCTTATAAATGTATAACTCATTAAAATCCTTAAATTTGGAATTATATTGTTGCAGTGGAGTGAGAGCACCAGAGTTTTCATAACAAAAGTAAATTCACGTGAGTTTCGATGAGCTCGTGGCTCGCAATGCCTCAGGCTTATAAACCATTATAATTTACTATTATTTATACGCTACTATAATTTATACGTTGTATGTTATTAAAGTCGACGATTTCCTCTCTCATTCGGCATTTATTTAACTTGGCAGTTAATAGTTGCTGTGCGTTTGCGCGTGTTTTCCGTTTTCGCGTTTGTTTAAATCGTCAAGCACAATGTCCTTTACAGACATAAGATTGAAATGTACCAGGTGCGAGGCACTGGTCCGCGCAATGATAATAGTAGTCGTGCGATGAAAAAAAAATTCAATCAAACCTTGCTATCGGCTAATTAGTGGTCGCCTTGATCGAAAATTACTGCTCGCGGAGTGCCGATGTGAACAATTATGATACGCTTTGATAAAAATTCTTTTATCTCAACGTACGATCGTAAAATCTTATAAAAGCTTCATGCATCACAAATTCAGTAATACTAAGTGTACATGCACAGCAAAATATTTGGGATTAATAATATCAGGAAAGCCAATGACTATTATAGTTAAAACGAACGATAGTTTCTAACAATAATTCAGAGGTACAAGTCGCTTAAAGACAATTTCAACGAACGCAATTGATTATATTTATAAATAAAATCAAGAAATACAAAAGAAAATCAAAGCAATAGTTAATAGTAATGATAGTAATGGCAATAGAAACAACAAGATAACAACAGTAGTAATAATAACGATAATAATAATAATAATAATAATAATAACAACAACAATAATAACAATAATAATAACAATAACAATAATAACAATAATAATAATAATAATAACAATAATAATAACAACAACAACAACAACAACAATAATAATAATAATAATAATAATAATAATAATAATAATAATTAATAGCGAGAAGGGATGGATGAGGTAAAGTAGACTTTGCGTATGACAAGCCAATGGATGACTAATTAAAGACATTTGCGACATTACACGTACACGAATGTTTGCGCACTGCGAGACCTACGTAGCACGCGTTATTTCTTCTTGTCTTTATCTCGGCTTTATGAGCTCTGTAAAAGCGCAAGAGTAATTCAATTGTCATGCTCGTAGTTAAAGTATCGGGGTCGAAGATTCGACGAGTAAGGGGACAATGTTTATAGTGCCTCGGCTGTAGCGCGCATTATGACGTATGGGGCAGTCGGGGAAAAAGTAGTGGAAACGGTCGGGTCGCGGATTCCGTCCCTCGATTATGGTTCTTGCTTTGCAAGCCCTTGGAGCATGTCGGTGGACAAAGCAAGGGCCAGCCAGCCCAAGGGAGGTCGAACAATCCGCCTTAGCTAATAACGAAGGCAAGGGGTCCGGCTCGTGGCCGCACGCTACTCGCTTCTTTACAAAACTAGTTCCGCTTGTTTTACAGGTTGGCTGGGCCCTCCTCGGTCACCTCTGCCAATAAATCAATCGATCACTCCGTGTTTCCGCATAGGAGCGTGACGCATGGGCCGGGGGGCCGGGGGGACGGGGGTGGTGGTGGTGGTGGTGGTGGTGTGGAACCTCGGCCCCGGTGCACCACGTCGTCCCCGCGGACGACACGCGAGTCAGATTTTTCTGCCGTGGCAGCTGGGCCTCGATGCGTTAGGCTTCGGTGCGTCTCTCGTTGCGTGCCACTTCCTCCCCCTTCCCTCAACCTCATCCTCGTGCCACCATCGTTGCTGCTGCTGCTGCTGCTGCTGCTACTGCTGCTGATGCTCCTATAACTACTACTACTACTACCACTACAACAACAACAACAACAACAACAACAACAACTACTACTACTACTACTACTACTACTACTACTACTACTACTACTACTACTACTACTACTACTACTACTACTACTACTACTACTACTACTACTACTACTACTACTACTACTACTACTACTACTACTACTACTACTACTACTACTACTACTACTACTACTACTACTACTACTACTACTACTACTAGTACTACTAGTACTAGTTATAGTACTACTACTACTAGTACTACTGCTATTACTATTCCTACTCCTTCGCCTCCCTCTCCTTCCGTCCGCGACTCCCGCTGAGGAATTCAAAAAAACCTCCGTTACGACGCACACCTTCGTGCGTTGCTTTTGGCTTCGCGCGCGAGCGTCTATTTTATGGCTTTTGACTCCCATTGTATCGCGGCCCGAACGAGATTCCGAAAGCGATACGAGGCTTTTTCCCTCCCTTCTTCCTTATCTACCTGCTTTTTTTGTTCTTGAAATGTCCATTCTTGCAGCGCGTTGCCGAGCCCGGACATCGTCGTCATTCGTCTAATTGATACCGCTACTTCTTTATCCGTAGCCGCGGCTCGGGAGCTCTTTTAATTTTTGAGGATATAAATTATGCCCGAGCAATTAGAGCAGGTGCGGCTTAAGGAAATAAATCATTATTTTCTGCTTTTCGGAAGAAACCGTGGCTTTTACAATTTTACAATCACGCCGTACAATACGATTGCGAACGTCATTTTCTCGGTGGCGCACTGCTACGCCTATTACGTTACACTCATTCTAATACGGAAAAGCGAGTGTTCCATTGGAGTGATGCAGATGCAGCGAGACGAGCCGTCCGCAAAATTATTTCCCCCAAGATAAACACATCGATAATAAATAACGCACATATTTATCTTACGAAGACGCTTGTAATTATAAAGTCATAATTGTACACTTCATTCGTGACATGGAATGAAAAAAAAAAAAGAAAAGAACGAAAAAAGGGAGCATTATTCGCCCAAATAAATAACTGCAGGAGCGTATTTATTTATGCGTAAGTGTAAGCTTGACTTACATAATTAGGAAACGCGTACGGCTAAGTTAACCGTAAGGAGCTCTTTATTAAATAAAATAAAATAACGATAACATATATACGTTTAAAAAGAAATTTACGACATTACGTAATGTATAGTTTATTATTACAAAGTTTTAACGTATTTAAGAAATAATTCTATTTCTCGTTTAAAGTATTCCTTCCTGGCTAAACAAATACCCGGTTTGGCGAGGTAATTATCAAATGCTAATTTAAAATACGGTTGTATTCGCGAATAGATTATTCCGTTGACTAAGAGATTCTCATTTTTTTTTTTTTTTTTTTAATTATGTCCTCAAGATGAGAGTTATATTGTCAATTGATATTAACATTAACTCAAACGCATTTGTCCCTCTGTATTGTAAATTTTCAATTTTACATCGATGAATAAATTGATATCCTCGGCGTGATTTTGCTTTCCATCTCCTTCCTACTTTAAGAACGCTTATTACGAGTCTTGAAACCGTACGATCGTTCGATTCGTTACGAGGTTGTTGTTGTTGTTGTTGTTGTAGTAGTAGTAGTAGTAGTAGTAGTAGTAATCTCACTAGTAGCAAAAGTATTTGGTGGTGGTAGTAGCACTAGGTAGGTGAGGTGGGAGGTTAATCGTATGTACGAGATTTCGACGAGACGGCCAACGAAAGAAATTGCCTTCATTGTCATAGAGACTTGTCCGCATAGCCATATTACAAGTTATTTCAATGTAGATTTATAATGCAAATAAATAAATCTCAACAATGAAATATACAATAAAATGTAAAATGCTTCATCAATTTCATTTAATTTGACGAAATATTTCATTCCTTTATTAGACAGTACTTTAATTGCATTTCTCAGAATGGCAACTTCAATTATTAATGCTTTTAGCATAAAAATGAAGCAGCTTGTATTTAATACAATATGCCTATGATATACATATTTATATTAAAATTTTAATTAAATTGAACGTTCGTGCTTACTTTTTGCGAATGGGTATGTTTCATTTAACCGCCAAACTAGTTTCAAAAAGTAAAGAATTAAAATGAATATTATTAACGATTTTTGCGAAATAAACAATTGTATTATGAGCCCAACAATTTAAATGAGCCCACGTTTTCAGTTACTTTCTCAGTTTACCCCATTGATTTTTAGCTAATTATAAAAAGTAATGTAATGTTGGCAATTTTTGTAATTAATAAAATAAAAGTGGTTAAGCAATGTTATTCGAGTTGTAGAGCCTTAAAATCTAAACAATAAGCAGAAAGGCAAAGAAAAATATACAGAGCTTATCGAGAAAACAACGCAATGCAGATGCACTGTAGCTTAAAAAGCCACTAAGAGTTTATCTCCGTATAAAATAATAATTATAACGTTCCAGCACCAAAATCATTAAATAAATAGTTCGCAACAAGCTTCGCAAATATTTTTGTAAGGAAAATAAATTTTTATATGGAGAAGTAGTACTCGAGTGGGCGGAGAGTTGGTTTGCTAGAATGAGCCAATGAATTTGTTTAGTGACATCATAAATGTATATATTTGATTCGCTATCATACGTAACAATTATTCGAAAATGAGTAGCAGAGGGGGGGGGGGGAAGAAGAAGAAGAGGAAACGACCACTTCTTTACCTCCTCTTCCTTATTCTCCTCCCATTCCTTCACCCACTTCTCTTCGTAAACGTTCAGAGGTCGTCGGTGCGAATTGCATCAACCTTGAAAATGTAGGTTGAACATACGTACGTACACGAGGCGATGGTTTGAGTTAGTGGATAAAGACAAGCGAGCGAGAGAGAGAGAGAGAGCGCGTATGATCGAAAGGGAGAAAGAGAGCAACGGGAAACCGAAGAGTTACAGAGTATCCAAGTACTTGGATCGCTCGTAAGTATTCCCTTGACAAAAGTGTGGAAGTACCTTTGTGCAACATAGAATCTTCGTACGCTCTTACATTCCATGTCTTGTAGTTCACGGCCTCTGTCAGTTTCATTACTTTCTCACTCCCTCGCTTAGTCCCTCCACCCTCCTCTCTCTCTCTCTCTCTCCCTCCCTCTCTCTCTCTCTCCCCGTATTTGTTGCTGGCCATTAAGCCTCTCTCTCTCTCTCTATGTATTTGTTGCTGGCCATTAAGCCGTGTATTACGAATGCACGCATATGAAGAACGGAAAAATGATTTTGACGATATCACAACTACGTTCATTAAATAACAGCGCTTATGAATTTAAAATTTAGAGAATGATAGTGGCGGAATACTAGGTACGTGCATAAGGCACAATCATTAAAATGTATAAGTGCAAATGAACGAGGGTCAATATTTTTATGAATACTAGCTCGCAGTATTTCAAAGGTTGAGCAATGTGACTTGAAGAATGAATTATCGACGGTCCTCCCTTAACATTCTTCGCAAAATAATTTTCCCCCGTAATTGTACGGGCATTTCGTTATCTCCGACAGCATCGTTGCTCGTACTGTTGAATGCACGTGTAATAATAGAAGAATTTAGTACGATCGCAATCGATATATTAGTCGGATAAAGTGCGCATGAATATGCTGATAAAGAGGGACAAAAAAGAAAAAAGAAAAAAGCGGCACTGAGCTAATTTTGTAAGTATCGAGTAGAGTGATATGTTTATTTGTAAAATCGCTTTGAAAGAGGATAAAAAGAGAGCGGGTAACTAATAATTGGTTTGCTTAAGAGTTTGTCGAGGTATTGGTTGAAGAGCGACCAGGAAGAATAAATAAACATTTGTATGAGTCCCTGCATACCATAAAATTCTCGAGTCGTTAGTAAAATTGGAGTAGTTTCAAATATCCGCTTCTATTATGAGAGTAAATTGAACGGTTTTTACAATAGTGCATAAGACCAGATGCAATGTAGCGTGACTGCGTAGTTTCTACACATAAACTATGACGAGTCAGGCCAATCTTACTCGTCCGCGGCTGCTTGTGAGTTAACCCTAATTATAGCAGTCTCAGTTCAGTGCTTACGTGTATGATCCAGACAAAACCCCCCTCGTTTCTCCCTCTCATTCTGCCCTCTTCCTCACTCTCTCTCTCTCTCTCTCTCTCTCTCTCTCTCCATGTTTTTGTTGCCGATGCACACACCCTCTCCTCCCTCACCCGACTCACTCACCCCCCGTCAATCTATTTCTTACCCCGTCGATCCTCTTCCTCCTGCACCATAACCATCTCCATCTCTTCTTTCACCTCCTCCTCTATTTACCCTCTTTACCCTTTCCTCCGCCACCGCCGCCACGCCAACCCATCCTCGTCCACCACCTTAATAAAGGGAGCAAAAATTAAGCAGATATATTTTGCCCAAGGCTTGACGCTGATGTAACCGGGAAAAAAGGAAAAGGAGAGACAAAAGATGGCTGGTCGTCGTTGAGGGAGAGAAAGAAAAACCGGTACGTGTGGTGATATTACGCCGCTGTATGTATAGCGTGCGCCGGAGGAAGTAGATGTCAATTATATAATAAACTTATAAAAAGGCATTGGAGCAAAAGAAAAGAGATGGTAGAGGAGGAGGAAGAGGAGATCCGCTAGAATGAGGTATGGGGCTGAAAGGGAAGATATACAATGATGCTCGGGAGTGAAAAGTCGGAAAAAGGAAGGGCAAAGACAGAAGAGAAGTAGAATGCACGGGTACGGAAATGAGATAGATAGATACAGGGAGAAAGAGAAAGAGAGAGAGAGAGAGAGAGACGTGAGATTTCATGTAGGGGGGAAGAGAGGTGCTAAATAAGGTGAATCCCAGGCGGCAGTTATTTAGTGAGAGTCACGGCAACACACCGGCAGCCTCCCTATTCCTCACGCTCTCCCTCTCTCTCTCTCTCTCTCTCTCTCTCACTATCTCCCGCTTTTTTTTTATATACGAATGGTCCTCTACGGGGGTGAGGATGGACGGCGGGTACAGGTAGAGGCGGTGTACGTCGCGGCACGCAGACCGAGCTGCTAAAGCAATAGGAGGCGAGTGCTCTTCCTTCTCCTCCAGTCCCTTTCTCTTTCTCCCTCTCACTCACTCAGTCACTCACTCACCTACTCCCTCTCTCTCTCTCTCTCTCTCTCTCTCTCTCTCTCTCTCACTCTGTCGAGTGCCTGGGCAACGTCTTCTCCTGGACGCGGCAGTCACGGCGCACACCGACTGAGCAGAGGTGGGAGTAAGGGCGGGTTCGACGACCGCGGTGCGACTTTTCTGTAGTCGCTCTTCCACGGCCTTGGCGATTCAATGGCCGCACTAGATAACTCCCCTTCCAGATAATAGATTATTTCATACGTGTAACTAGTTGCTGGTGCTGAGAGAGAGAGAGAGAGAGAGAGAGAGAGAGAGAGAGAGAGAGAGTCAGGGAGAGCGCGGGAGTCAGAGAGGCTAAGAAGTACGAAGAAAAGACAGACAGAGAGGGGGAGACACAGAGAGAGAGGGAGAGAGAGAGAGAGAGAGAGAGAACGAGCGAGTAAATTATCGAGTGAGAGTGAGAGAAAAGAGACAAGGAACGACCGGCAAAGGAAGACGAAACGCCGACCGAATTTGGGTCCGAAGAATCTTTAGTGAAAACTAACCCGTGGCTGTGGTCGCTCGACTCTCTTTTCCTCTCTACCTTCGCTGCTCCCACCCCGCTCTCCCTCTCTTTCATTCTGTTCCCCCCCAGGTCTACTGGCAGCACGCGCGCGAAACTCCAAAGTCATTGCGCAGCGACCGACGGAACAATTCATCTCACTGATGATGTTCTGACTTTTTTTCTCCGCCCCAGCGAGCAAAAGTCTCTTTACCGGGGCTTATTTGTGGATTGTTTAGAACAATTTCATTTGCGCTATGTTGCTTCTCCTTTCCATCGTGACATTTTTATCAGTTTTTTATTTATTGCTCGCTGGATTCCCAATCACTCGGAAGACTGTTTTTGAGTTATTCGGCATTTTATTTTTTTTTGCCTAGCTAATCGTAAAAAATACTATTAGATAGATATTCGAAACCTGTTGGATTGGTTAATCGAAGCCTTGACTTTCACAATTTCTTTAAACTATAATTAACGTCTAGCTGTAATGAAAGAATGTAATTTTATACAAAAATCACTTATATCGGAAGAATTTCAAGTCATTATCTTCTATTGCTTGTTGCGAGAAAAAAAAAAAATGATAATTGCAAAAGCACGAATTTTAAATAAGAAATAAAATTAATTGCTTGCAATAAAAATTGTATTTGGCACGAAATGGAGTAGAATGCTAAATTATTCTTACGATAAATTTGGAAGGCTATACTATGCCCTACAAAAACCTTTTCGTATTTCGTTAATTGACTAAATACCAACAACTCATTTGTTGCTTAAACATCTAAATTCTATCGGGAATTTTGCATTTAATTCTTAAATTTCGCAAAATGAAAACAAAACAAAATTACATTAAACATTAAGCGAGAGGATAGAGTAATACTATTTATATAAAAAAAACTTGGCGAGATAAAATTGTATGATAAAAGTGAGGTAAATGTATATAAGCTCAGCGTTCGCTTTTTATCGCATGCACAGAAGAAAATGTTAATTATTAAATATTTTTCTGGACGTGACGATTAGCACACTCCGACATTGCATTTTATGGTGTCCTAAATAACGAGGTAAGCCATGAAGAAAGAAAATTAGCTTACATAATTTTATGCGGCTGAATAACAGACTTTGGCAGAATAGATATATATCACAGGGAGGTTGGTTATGAAAATTTTGCGACAAGTGTTTATTCATTGCTGGTACACCAAGAGCGTCAAAGAATGATTATGTTCCGCACGCAGGTCTATCGACGTATACAAACGCACGCGCCCATTCGCACTTACGGTCGCCACTTGTAATTTTTTTTAACGACTAAATAACATAGCGCCCAGGGAGGTCGATTTTATCCCATCGCATTTTCATGTAATACACGCTGCGTGCGTAACAATGAAAATCCTCAGCGTTGGAATGTCTTACGTGACTGCTTTGTGTCTACGAGAATGAGCGTGAGAGAGAGAGAGAGAGGGGGGGGGGAAGAGAGAGAGAAAGAGAGAGAGAGAGGGAGAGAGAGAGAGAGGGAGAGAGAGAGAGAGGAAGGAGTGCGTGGATGAGGAAGCGACAACGTACTTTGCTGATATTGTACGAGCAATGCCCTACACATTTCTGATTACCGGTTATAACGTGTCGGCAGCGACGGCGACAGTGCTGGCGGCACAGGGGAAGAGGTTGTGGCGCTGGCGGTGGCGACCGCCCAGGGTAAGGAAGAATAGGGGACGAGGGGTAGATAGCGAAAGGAAAGGAGATGGTCTCGCGTAATCCTCTTATCAAAATGCGCACTAGGGCCCTCGGCTAAGGCGTCGAGCTCGCGCGTGGGATAGACTGGATGAGGGAGGATTTTCAGCCTGCGAAAACAGGACCTGCGCATTGTACTTGAGCTCGCTTTGCCTCGGAGCTGATACCACGATGATAAACCAGGCACGCGAGGGGCTGCGACGACGGCGGG
>NW_011948423.1:5250507-5254908 GCF_000503995.2 Ceratosolen solmsi marchali
GGGTGGCGGGGGAGAGGGGCGGAGAGGGGCCAGGGGGGGGGGGGGCGATGATGGAGAAGAGGAACGAGGGAGGAGAGGATGAGGAAGCTGAAAGCCCCGAAGAGACCGAGCACGAGCTCAAGCCCACTCGCGGACTTTTTCTCGTAGAACCGGATTAATTAATTTTACCAGAGCCCGAGATGTGTAAGACATTAAATCAAGAGGCCAGGGGGGGGGGGAAATTGATAATAAATGCTTTACAGTGGAGGAGAGTTTGTTAAGGACTATTGAACGGAAGCCAGCCACTTATAACGACTTGTTCTTTTATTTCTTTTCTTTCTTTTTTTCCGACCCGCGCTTTTTTTATCCCTCTGCCTAATGAGTTTTGTGTGCCGAGTAGCTATTATCCATTGAAATCCATTAGGACGTTTACGGATTCGTCGTAATAAATGAACATTCTTGTCTGTGAACGCGCATTTTTGCGAGAGGAAAGGGATCGCGTATAACGCACAATAATGATTTGCACGTCGTTAATGGCGTTGGCGCTAATACTCTCTCAGCGCCTCTACTGGGGCCGTCTTAAAAAAAAAAAAAAAAAAAAAAAAAATGCTCGCGAGCATATCGCTCCGATGGGTCACTGATTCCCCGATACAGTCGCTCCTCATTAACCAGAGACATATTATAATAATGAAATAATTTTAATCGTACAGAGCCGGTTAAGTTTGCCATTCCTTAGTGCCCGAGGGACGGATGGGAGGGGAGAGGGGGGGGGGGGGGGGGGGGGGGGGGGGGGGGGGGGGGGGGGGGGGGAGTCGAAGCGTGTATTTGCGGATAAAAAGATCGTTAAATAAGCAAGCGATAAGCGAGTGGTTGCAAGTGATGGGATTTTTGAAAATAGAACGAGCGTGAGGAGAACGATCGGTCAAGCAGCTGACACCGGTCACCGATGAATTAATTGGGGAAAAGGGCGCAGTGTCGAGAGTAGGAGAGACCGCCGACTCTCCCAATTAAAGTGTGGTCGCCCTCGTTGCTTTGTAAATATCCTCGATACTGGCAACTACATCCGCAAGGAGATATAATATTTGTTCGCACGATGATGAGTGGAAAGGAGACGATGGGAGGTGAGCTAGCCGAGCTTAGCCGTTCAAAAATCTCATTAACGCAGTGAGTAGGAAGCGGTCGGGGAAAAAACACAAATTCCTCGAGCCGAATTTACGTGGAAAACGAGGGAACAAAAGCGCGCGGAAAGAATGAGCGACGCGGCGGTAAGGGCGGCGATGGGGAAAGGGGGTGGGGGGTGGGGGGCTTTATCGGATGGAGAAATGAATAGTTGACGCGCGAAACGAATCGAACCGAATGTAACTTTGGACTGCGGCGCAAATAAAATCATGCGACTTGTTCGTCGGTCAGTAGGAGATAGACGGTCGCGCGTAGGCACGCACACGCACACGCATACACATAAACATATATATATATATATATATATACATATATATTCATTAATTAGCCGTAGTTGGCTCGTCGATCATGCGACACGTCTGGGCTCGAGCTAAAGAGCGACTTCCATGGTCCATTACAGGGAGCGTCCTGGAACACTTCAACCGGTACCGAGGGAAGGTCCTGGTTCGCGCAGGACGCGCATCGATTAATGCCAGCACCGTGCCGGATGCGCCGTCTTTCCCCGTGTGCGTCGTGACGGCATTCGGCTAAGCGCGTAAGGATGGATTGATGAAGGAGGCGAGGTGGCGAAGACCGAGGGGGATTTGTAAGAGGGAGGTACGGAGGGATGATGGTGTGGCGGTGATGGGATGGGAGTGTGGAGGTGGGATGGAGGCAGGGAAGAGCTCTTCTTGGCTGGCAAGAAAAGATCTCGGCGATGAAAGTCGGATGATTAGCGCGCATCGGCAGCTTTATGTCGGGCCGCGATTTCCTCGTTCCACTGGCCGTTTTTCCCGGCCTTCTTACGACGCCCTCGCGCCCACAAAGGAAAAAGGATCCTGGTATATAATACACCTTATGCAATATATCGGGCGCTTATTTATTGGCGTCCCGGGAGCGGAGTAACGGACTTCAATTAACAGCCGAAGAATCGGCTCATCCAGAGGCTCGTTCTTGTTGCGACAGGGCCGTAAATACCTTGAAATTTCTTTGGCTATGCGTGGATGGCGCGCTCCTGCCGGTGTTCGTCCATTTTCCGGGAAGAGGGCGGAAAAGTGCCCCGCTCGCGCTTATATGGAGAGAAATGTGAACGAGCGCAGGATGAAAGTACTTTGCACCACGGCGGGGCATTATATAGATGTTGCGAGGCAACTTTCGCAGTAACTCGTGCGTCTATCTTTACGGTTATAATAGGAACAGTACCTCCTGCTTCGATGCACGAGTATAATTAGTTTTATTTCACATTGTTACCGAGGAAATTATCGATTTTCCCACTTCAAGCCCGGGCAATATAATTTTCTCGCACATTTGCCTAAGTCGTAACATAAATAAAAACGAGCCCGCTAAATATATGAATAATGAGTTTCTTTTTAAGCGATTAAACGGAGAATTACCGAAATATTTATTCTTTAAGCGCGGGTCTTAGTGCTGTCCCATTGGCTTCAGCCGTGTATTATCCGGCAGCCGTACATCCGCGCGACTCGCATTTTCTTCGGTTTTTCTCAGGAGCTTGCGCGACTGCCAGATGCATTACTCTGGAATTTACGAGCCGATACGCAACGCTCAACCATTTTCCTTATATTAAATTCTTAGGCGTAATTACAAATGCATTTTATATTCTTCGGCATTTGTTTAAAATTTAAAATTTCGAAATTTTAATAGCAGCCTGCTTAAGACTTTATATGATTTTAATGAAGCTCGGGAGTATAATCGCCCGGGGCTGAGGGGGAGAGGGAAGGGGAAAAAGATCGTACCACAATCTACTGTAATATCATAATTTTATCCCGTTTAATGGAAGATTATAAGAATTTCAGTGGGGGAGGGGCGGGGAGAGGGGGGTGAATAAAGAGAAGAATCGAATAGAAAAGAAGAGAGAGAGAGAGAGAGAGAGAGAGAGAGAGAGACAAAAGAAAAGAAAAAATGTTTATAATCTACGGTGATAAAAGATACCGGGGATACGCAGAATCTAATTAAAAGCCATCGTAATGGCTAGCATAAACGAAAATGAAAAAAAATATGCCGCGGCTAAATGGCACGGCTGAAAGAATGGTAGGGAGGGGTTGGGTGGTATTGGGGTATTGGGCTATAGGGAATCGGGGGCGAGGGAGGGGGGGGGGGGGGTGATGGCGGGCCGGTGGCGGGATTGTCTCGAGGAGCGCGAGGAGGTTGGCTCGGGGTGGGGTCGGTCGGGAGAAATCTTAGAAAAAGTGCGGTCGGGTAATTTACGTAATCGCTGTTTTATGAGGGAGTATTTATTTCGTGCTTTAAGCATAAAGGTAAACACATCGAGAGCGTTCACGAAGGTCCGTCTTGATAATCGCGCTCGGCTCGGCGAGATAGATCTCGAGGAGTCCGTGCGAAGGTGTATAGCCCTTATTTTCAAGTTTTGCAGCGATATCGGCCTGCGCCTGGTAGTAGGGAGGGCGGGGGATGGAGATCGGAACGGAAGTTCACGGTGCGTCGTGATCGCCGTTGGCGAGAGTCCCGTGCCTAGACAAAGACATCGTGCGGTCGAACCACTCTGGCCACTCGATTAAGGAGGCTATTCACGGCGAGGATTGGCATCATTTACATAAGGGTACCTTCACTCTAACTAATCCGCCACTTAAGACATTGTATATTTATACTTATGTCCGATCCGCTCGATCGAGCTACCAAAATTGCTCCTAACCAGTCGAGAAATTGCACTTCCTCGTCCGCTATTTCACGAGGAAATCAAGCTTAATATACCACTGGCCTGGCCTCTAATTGTTAAAAATCTGATTTACGTTATTGTGTTATTATTTCGTTAATTCCATCTACTGTCTATTGTTCTACTCCCCCTGTTTTTCCTGCTCTTTTTCTTCTATTTTCTTTTTGTTTTGTTTTATTTTTTGTTTGTTTTTTATTTCGTTTCATTGTTTTAACGAACGCGAATGGCGTATAAATTATGGCAAAAGGCATTAAATATTATTTATCTAGTGCTTGGGCGCAAGGAGTTAACGGGAGCCACTACATTGTACATGTTGCTTAATTCTTCGGAACGTGAAGCATGCTATGTTGATCATTTTGCTGCCCTGAGAAAACATTTATTATCTGTATTAATAATAGTAAGAGAAAATTCCGTGCTTTATGGTTACAAATAAATTTTAAAGCACCGTGTCGACGGATGTTATTGCAAGATTTGTGGCATTTGGAGAAAACTAACTTATTTTATACTTAAACTCCCTTAAAATAACATTAATTTCATTAGTACCACTCTTTTTCACTCTCCAATCTTCATTT
>NW_011948423.1:5254973-5271783 GCF_000503995.2 Ceratosolen solmsi marchali
CCCCCCTCTCTGCCCCATATCCCCCCTCTACCCCACTACCCCTCTACCCGTCAACCCCTCAACCCCTTCGCAGTACCGCGCTCACACGCGAGCACGCCGGCGCACACACGTATATTCCCTTTTTTTGGCTGTGAACGTTGAAAGTCTGAATTTTTCATGTCACTCTCGTGACCCGTAACGCACTCACACACAATCAAACGAACAAATAACATAGTAAAGCTCACACATGGTAAAACCATGAATCGATATCTGACTGCTTTGATAATGCTGAATTTTTTTTTTGCTAATTTAAAATAATTACTTTGGCAAAGCCATGGCTTTGTAATCATTGTAGCGGATCGTTATTTTCTCTAAACTTATGATTTTACGATATAATGTATGTGTTATTGTGCTAAATGTCGGTGATTACAATTTTGGTGCATCGTTGCGATATAATTTTATTTTACTATGTTGTATAGTAATCACCATTATCTGGCTTTCAGTATATACAATACGAAGGCTATAAATTATATTAAATAGTCGTTGAAAAATAATGTTGTAAAAGTCTTGGTGGAAAAAAAAAGAAAAAAAAATAAGAAAAAAAAATAAGAAAAAAAAAGAAAAAAAAAAGAAAAGAAAAAGAGAAAAAAAAAAGAAAAAAAAAGAAAAAAAAAAGAAAAGAAAAAGAGAAAAAAAAAAGAAAAAAAAAAGTAAAAAAATGATTTTAATAAGAATCTTTTTTTGCTGTCGGGACGCAAGAAAATATCGAGATTTATACGGCTGTGTTATTATTTCATTTTGTTGCGATTATAATGGCTGGAGCACGCGATGCATTAGCACACACTTTACGCATAAAGCCACCGTACAATTTAGTAATTGACTCGAAAAGAATTCTTAATATCATGTTATTTTTACATTTAATTGTCCTAAATGGGTAATGCAGGGCCATTAAGTTTTTAAAATAAGTAAGAATAACGCTTTCGTTAATACTTGCACTTTTTGTATGAATTGTGATAATGATGGCGCGCTAATGGAATCGGGAACCTAAGAGAGCGAGGCTCCTTCGTCCAAGGTTGCATTGTGCAATAAATTTTATTAGCCAGATCATTATATTGTCATAGAAATGTAGATTTATGAAACGTAATGATAATACGAGTCTAATAGACTATTGTTTCATTGTACAACGTTGTTATTTATTTCGCTTACGGTGCGAGTTTCTTTTTACTTGCAACTAAGTATGCGACGCGCGCTCGATTTTGTTGTCAAAGGGCTTATTATTAATGCAGATGGGAATGTTGCGCTTATCGATCATGCCAGGAGCGAGCTCGTGAACCCGTTCCTCTCCACGCGAAATACAAAGTTCGAGGCGCGGCTTAAGCTTCGGGGCTCGACGTTTCGGGGGATGCAGCGCGAAAGGACAAGGGAGGCGGTTAGGAAGGGAGCTAGTTAGGAGGAGCAATAGGAGCAGCGGGGGAGGAGTGACGGGGAGAGAGGGTGGGTTCGGGAGGGCGAAAGTGAGGAGATGGGCAGGCGGGTAAGCAGGTAGGTAGGTAGGTAGGTAGGTAGGTAGGTAGGCAGGTAGGTAGGCAGGTAGGTAGGCAGGTAGGTAGGCAGGTAGGTAGGCAGGTAGGTAGGCAGGTAGGTAGGCAGGTAGGTAGGCAGGTAGGTAGGCAGGTAGGTAGGCAGGTAGGTAGGCAGGTAGGTAGGCAGGTAGGTAGGCAGGTAGGTAGGCAGGTAGGTAGGCAGGTAGGTAGGCAGGTAGGTAGGCAGGTAGGTAGGCAGGTAGGTAGGCAGGTAGGTAGGCAGGTAGGTAGGCAGGTAGGTAGGCAGGTAGGTAGGCAGGTAGGTAGGCAGGTAGGTAGGCAGGTAGGTAGGTAGGCAGGTAGGCAGGTAAGCAGGTAGGTAAGCAGGCAAACAGGCAGGCGCGAGCTAATTAAGAATGGAGATGCTTTTCTTATTTGTCTGGGAAGTGGGGTCAGGCAGTCCAATCGGGGCTTCCATTGCTCTGCGCGTCTGGGAGCGAGATAAGTGCTGCTTTACGAGGCGCCATCCGCGCGGATAGTGGCTCGGCAAGGTCGAAGCGGAAGTTCACGCGCTAGGAAAGCGCATCAAGGCCGTGATTGCCCGCGGGAAAAGGCGCAACTCGCTCGTGGAAGTCTGCGCGGCCGACGTATCTAATGCAAATTCGTTCCCGAGCAGCTCGTTTGCTCGCACGAATAGGGCAGTGAGCGAGTGAGGGAGGGAGAGAGGGAGGTGTAACCGGGGGAAGCCGATCCGGATGGCTTCTGCCGCTAAACATCGGCGTCGTCGGTGTTAAAATGTCCTTGAGTCACGCCACGAACGTCATGGTCTTTGTCGTTGCCGTCTTTCTCGTCGTCGTCGTCGTCGTCGTCTTTCTCGTCTTCGTCGTCGTCGTCTTCGTCGTCGTCGTCTTTCTCGTCGTCGTCTTTCTCGTCGTCGTCTTCGTCGTCGTCGTCTTTCTCGTCGTCGTCTTCGTCGTCGTCGTCTTCGTCGTCGTCGTCTTCGTCGTCTTCGTCGTCGTCGTCGTAGTTGTAGTCATAGTCATTGTCGGTATTGTTGTTGTCGTCGTCGTCGACATCGTATTTTCTCGGCTAAATTGCTTATACCGTCGAGGGGAACGACGGCATTACACTGGTCGCTCGGACGCACTTGCTGAAACGTCTTGGCGCGCCAACGAGTTAGCCTTCAAAGTGTCAAAATAATTATATACGAAAGTTGGCTCAATTACGCGGATGGGCGCTATTATCGCGCAGCCCCCTCGGCATAGTCCAAGAAATCCTTATTAACATTGGCTCCCTCTCCTTTTATTAGTTTCATTACGCGCAGGATAATTCCGTAGGGGGCCCCTACAATCTTAACCTTTTTTGCGCATTCCGAGTCATTCGTTCGCGATTGCAGGCCCACATTCGTAGAGACATGAGCCATCATGTTCATTGCCATAATTATTCTATCGACTTTATCGATCCCTTAGCCCCAGGATTAATAATAAAATCAGCGTTTCAATAACTTGGCCGCTACGGCTTATTTACTTTTCATAAATATGTTAAGTGAGCGAGAGAATAAAGAGTAGCGCGCCTGCAGGCTTATTACGAGCGTTTATTAAATTGGCGCGTATTATTGGATACGAGACTGTTCTTTTATCAAATGCATTGACCTCCTCCTACTGCCTACTAAATAATTCTACAATGTACGTAAATAAGCGCAACATCTCGGAGAAATTTACTCGAATCGTTTTACGAGCATTGCAAGCTATTCCATCGCGTCACCTTGCAACCGAGACGCGGTAACAAATTTACCGAATAAATGCACTTTATCTGCAAATATAATTTATTCTTACAATGATATACTACTGCCTACACTGTGTGTTATTTAGTTAAATTTATATAATCACCGTTAAAGAATAATTTGCTATTATTTGCATAAACAGTCAAATAATAAAAGGTCCGAATTAAAGGACGACATCATTTTTACAAGGAATTAAAAATCTTAAGAGTTATTAGTACGGTTTTCATAATAATAATTAATTTTACCGACTCTTAAGAGACTACGGCGAGTAGTGTAGTTACTCATAAAATTATGTCCCGTAGTAAAACTTTTCGCATAAAGACCTCCAGTTAATTTAGCAAGAAACTTTCGAGTGTCTGAAGTGGGACATAGGTGAGAAATGTTAAAATTAAGCCCTTTATTAGCCGAAATAGATGCAGTCGGTGTGCTAGTTTTTCTCACTATCTCATACTATCCGTCCCTCCCCCTCTTGTTCCGGCCCGCTCACTCTCTGTCTCTGTCTCTGGCTCTCTCTCTCTCTCTCTCTCTCTCTCTCTCTCTGTCTCTGTCTCTCTGTCTCTCTGTCTCACTGTATCTAAAGTGCGATAAATGAAACATTTATGAAATCGTACGACAGTTGTGCATAAGAATGTGTGATCAAGTGAGCATTGACGCATGCGTGGTAAAGTAAGAGACAGCGAGGCAAAATGATAGAGAAACGTAAACGGATAACAATGGAAAAGTAAAGTGGCGATCGCTCTTGCAAAAGAATTGCAGCGTCGGTCGTCGACAAGCAAAATTTAAGGCAAATGACAATCACCGACCGGGGATGTCATTAACGTTCTACCGTACGCGTCCTATACTTTATCGACCCCACCCACTACATGCCAAAATAGTCGTTGCAATTATGATATTCATGGGCTGGGATCTTGAGGCCGTTGACTCAACACGCCAGTACCATGCTCCCCAGGTTTTCGCTCCTGCCACCAAAAGCACAGGGGTGCTGATAAGTTCGAGGCCTCCTGTTACGAGTTCACTTAGGAAAATGAAAAATGATCCACCGCCAAGGCATATAATGATTCTCGACGTATCGAGGCTTCTTACTATGTCTTGACAAAGAATAAAGTGGCTGTCACCTACCGATCGCCTCCTCGATAAACACCTCCTCTCAGTCTCGCGAAATTGATACAGACGCAAAAATTTATTATATTTTTTAAATATACTCTTCAATTAGTTTGCTCGCATGTGCGTGAGCGCGCGAGGAACACGAGCACGTTTCGTATTCTCCTCGGAATTAAGATGAATCACTCGAATTCTCGCCTTAATTTGAATAATAATTTAATGACTAAATATCCAAGGCAAAAACATGTCTTTTACAAGCTTTCAGCGCGAGCCTTACGATAATAAATAACCTCGGTCCAAGATGAAAACCGTATAATTAGAGTGCTTAGAGGCGATAGCGTGATTTATTTCTCATGCGTGACATCTTATTTTTAGTCTGTGCATCTGAGCTCTCGCGGGCAGAGACTATTATAATTAGTACAATCAATTTTCCGCGAATTTTTGGAAAGTTCTCACGTGCAAGTGTACGTCAATGAGGAAGACTCTTTAATCACTTAGCTTTTTGCCGATTCTCGATGCGCGGAAAAAAGCGACGAAGATCGATAAGGATAAGGAGACTGAACCTTGAAATATGAACTCCTTTGACGACGGTAGTGGCAATGGGGGGGGGGGGCGAAAAAAGGCCCGAGGTCATCACTTTTTGCCGGAGCTTAATTGAAGGAAGCACCGAATTAACATTGCTCGAGCGTAGCAGCGCGTCGTCTTCACAACCGCGACGACGACGAGATGCCGACCAAAAGAAAAGACAGGGAAAGATGATAGTTTCCGGTAGAGCGAGCCAGAACGAAACTTTCAAGTGAACTTGCCTCGCAGTTTAATTATCGTTGGTCTTGTGGGTTAAGCCACCCTTACATCACCCACCCCCTGCTCACCGCGCTGTCTCGTACAATCAGGACCCGTTCGGTGGCAGAAGGGCTGCTGACGCTATATCGTTGCTCTCGGCTGAAGCCTTTATGCGTCATCATACCTCCCCGTCTCGTACCGCCCTATAGCCAAAGATCCCAGCCTCTCCTCTCCTACCCGCTCCACCCTCTCCCCCCTCTCCACGCCCCGCCGACGGCCGTCGTCGTCCATATCGCCGCCGATCGCCCACTGCGACCTTGCCATTATGAGTCAACGGTCCCGCGAGCATTCGTTTCCTCGCTCACTCTCTTTCTTGTTCGATCGGAATGCGTAGGCGAAGGTCTCTTAAAGGACGCCGGTAGGGGACGGGGTATCCTGGTACGATAGCGATGAGGGGGCTGAGAGCGGGAGCGGGAGGAGAAATTACGCGAGTCAAGTATCGATAGGTTGGCCAAGCTGTATTTATAGGCGCCTCGCGCTCTTTCTCGTTCGAGCGAAGAATTGATTTCTCATTAATTAAGGGGCGCGTGCGAGAGTAGAGGCGGCGCGCGACCGCCTTATTTTGCCCTTCCCGTCGTCCTTTTCATCAACGTCTTTATCTCGGCCTTATCCTTCGCCCCGTCCCGCCTCGAACCCCCTTCCGCCCCGCAGGTAATCGCCTAGATCATCGTCGCAGTGGATATCGTCTTGATTATTTATGCCCCCACGGGCAGCGAATTCTCTTAAGAGCAATTTATTCCCCTTGCGGCAATACCAACATTTTGCCTCAATTTTATCGAGGAGACTTACTTATGCACGCCGCGCATAATTAGCCGCGGATTTCAGAGTCGGAGATGCCTCGAAATACTTCCGCGAATTATTTACGCGCGTCTTTGGCTTTCCCACGCAATGCGCGGATCCATCGTCAAGGTGCTGCTCTTAATTGTTCCCGGAGCGCGTAGGAAGAAAGCAATAAGTGAAAAATGCGTGCAGCTATCATCGGACGAGAGGCCTGTGAGGGAGAACGAGGAGAAGGAGAAGGAGATGGAGGAGGTAGAGAAGAAGTTGGAGGAGGTTGAGTAGGAGGAGGAGAAGGAGAAGAAGTACGAGGAGAGGAAGGATAGTGGAAGTCGTATCGGTCGCGGTGGGCGCGTGCACGTCAACCTAAAACCAACCTCTACTCTCCTCTCCCAACGAGGCGAATTAACATGTAAGGCTGGCGATGAGGTAATCCGGGCAATTTCCTCTCCCTACGGAGACGTACCTCTTCTCCCAGGCTACGTGGCGCGGGATCATCGCGTGAGTTCATTACGCGCACTGCCTCCGCCTCTTCCTCGCTCGCCGAGTGTCTCTCATTCTTTCGCGGCTCGTACTTAGGCACGCAGTTAGCGGCGCCTACCGAGAATCGTTACGTAAATCCAAATAGTGCCGTTGGTTTGAGCGGCGACGAATGCACGAGCGCGTTCACCTCCATGGCGCCCCGTCGGCCCAAGTTCAAGGCTGCCTCCGAGCGATGATCCTCTTGCTCGCTCGCGATTTCAGCCTAAGCGCGCCTCGCTTACCACCTTTGCCCGCTAATTTCTTTTATCCTTCTCCTCGTGTCTTAGCCACCTACCGCCAGACCGATCACTCGATGACCCGGCGCGGTACTCCCGGAGCCCGGAACCTCGGGTGGCTGAAGGCGGGCAGGTAGACGGCGACTGGAGTTTTCGAAAGTGCGTCGGGTCCCACTCAAATTCCTATGCTCCCGGGGATGTTTTAAATTTAATGCCGCGCAACGAGGGCGTACCTTCATTGAAAATTACCTACCTACCTAACTAACTACCTGACTACGCACACCCCCACCAAAATCCTCCAATCCATCCTCCACCCACCGTCGCCACCCCCATCCGCAACGCGGCTAATAGCCACCTCCCGTATGAACACTTACTTAAAAATGACACCGCATGAAATTCCAAATACAAAACGGTTCGCGAAATTGACGATATTTATTCGAAAAATTCAAATTATGCACCACTATGCCAAATTCCTTTCGTAATATTGTACGTCTGACTATCTTGTTTTTGATAAATTATGAAAAAGATGACAAAATGGATTATAAACATTCTTTAGGCGCAAGAATTTTCTAATTAAAACAGCTTCTCCTATTTACGAATTTTCTTCCTTTTACGCTTCTCTCTCTCTCTCTCTCTCTCTCTCTCACACACTCTCACTCTCACTCTCCATCTCTTCCTCTCTCTCAGTACGTCTCTCGCGTAGAATCAAAAGAATCCAATTGCAAAGTGCTAAAAAATCAAGTTACATTTAGCAATTTTCGCATATTGTTTTTAACTGTTTATGAAGATTCCTCTTTTAAACTTTTGATGAGTTTCAAACTGACGCTTATATGACTACTGTCAAACCTACGGTTGCCAAATGTTATCCAAGATATTAAGAAGTACTTCAACTTTATTGACAAGAGTTGGAAATTTTTAAGCCTGCTGCTATTTTTACTACGAGACATTCAATTTCATATTCATGGCGCCATTTCGTAAAACATCATAATTCCGTATGGCAGTTGACGGGGAATTTCGAGTTGCATTAAACATCCGCCTCATGGAACAAATCAAATGGATGTAAAAGAATAAATGCATTCGGGTTACTCTCGCTTGCTTTTTTACCTTCGCTTATCGAGCTCCAGCGGCGCTTTAACATAATGAAAAAGAAAGTTTGGATGATTTTTTTGTATTTTTTTTAAAAGACCGTCGAGAGAAAGACGTAGGCGCCCATTAAAACTAGCGCATTGAAATACAGTGAGCGATTATCGAAAACAGGATTCCAGCATTATCTTTATTGGTTGAAGCATAGCACTGTTAAAGTACTTGCCCGAGTTAAACGTTTGTTTCGGAATTCGCTCGCGAAAACTAAAGTACAGTGCTTTGCTTTTCACTAAGCGTTATCAAAGTTCCCTGCGCCTATAAAACGAGATTGCTTTATACAAAAGTTGCGAGCCACCGTAAAGGAGAATTATCGACGAGGCTTACGGGCCTTCATCAACGACGATGTCCTCGCTATTACTCCTTGCACTGATTATTGACAATCGACGCTGCGTGCGAATCTCAATGCCATGCCGCGTGAATCTGCCAGTCGATCTGTAAGTATTCAACTCCCTTCTCTCCATCCTCACCTCAGCGAGCTACGATCTTACCATGAAAAAACGGACAATCTCTTGTAATCCGAAGCTCGGGAAAGTGTCGCTAGTTTGTTTTTTATTCTTCGGATTTAGGTTTTTCAGCTTGCTACCCAGCCGGCCCTCTGCCACCCTGCAATTCCCCCATCGCCCTTCCGGCATATGGAATCCACCTCCCTTGCGATCCGATGCCGTGTAAGGCAACGGCGAAGTTCCAAGTCGCTAGCTCGCCAAACCATCGGGGGACGCTTCGTCAGTCAGCGTTTTATCGCTTAAGAGACGCTGCCCTCCTGAGAGCCGGGCCCTACGGATGCGGGCCCTGCGCATTCGCATTATCGTATAGGATCGCGTGGATAGCATCTGGAGCAAGGCTCCCGCTTACGAGGCACTTTAATATGCCGGGCGTTTCCTCCTCATTACCGCCGCGAGTCTGTCCCGGGCGCCACGGGGCTTCTATCAGGGCGGCCGGGCGAAAACAGCGGCGACATTTACGCCAAGTCTCCTCGCCATTGTCGCCACCGGTGGGTTTAGGGATGGGAGGGGGCGGTGGGCCGCCGGAGCGATTATGTTTTTTACGTAGCTGAAGGCGTGAGCGGACTCCTTGACGGGTACATGCGCTTCAGCTGCTCGCTCGCGATTTACATTCCGTCGGGCCCGGCTGGGAAAATCGACGCCGACACGACTAAATAAAGACCTTCGGCTTCTTTCTCACCCGGCGCTTTTTTTTCCCTCCACGCTCTTATCGCCACTCGGGATCATAATTTTACTTTTCTACCAGACTGGATTTTATTTGATTTCATTTTTCACGGTATCTTCATTATTAAACTGGTTTCAGTTATGCTGTCAACCTTCTTTTATCTGTCTGAAAGATATAGGCTTGTATAACGAAAGTTGACTTGATACGACAATCTCGTTTAGGTACGTATATTTTAAGTAATGTATAAAATTATTTACTATGTAACGCGTAGATGGCCTGTTATATATATATATATATATATATATATATATATATATATATAGAGAGAGAGAGAGAGAGAGAGAGAGTCGCAAATTTCAGGAAACACCTGCACGAACTTGTCCACCTCCGATAAACCAGTTATTTCGTCAAAAGCGTCTTAGGCTTGGCGTAAAGAGAAGCGCGCGAGCGAATTAAAGGAAAAATTATTTCAATTCGAGCCATTTACTTTGGCCTTTTTCGGATTTAATTTAATCGTCGTGGTAAACCCCGACGAAACTTACTATTTCTGAATTTTATACCTTTTCTATAATCATCCCATCCTAAGTGCAGTTTTTTTTTCGCTTTCTTTTTTCTCTTGAGAAATAATCTAAAGCGGCGTGAGAGCATATTTCTCGGTATTAAGTATTTAATGTTAAAGTGTAAAATAAAATAAAATGAATTAAAATGAGCCTATCAACTTTGATTAAGACGGAGCAAAAAATAAAACAAAAACGAGGGCTCGATTTTTATAAGAACATCTGATTACATATTATTGGTGTTAAGCGTTATACATTACTTCCCCTTCCACGCTCGTATGCTAAAAAATGAGACTTACGCAGCATCGAACAATGTATCTTTACGGATAGTAATATTGTATCTGAATTAAAATTGATTTTTAAGATTAAGTTGGTATTTCATGACCTACTGAGGATATAGGGAGGGAAAAAAAAGAAAAAAAAAAAGAAAGAAAAAAAAGGTAAATTAAAAAATAACAAGAGAGCGAGAGAACGTGCATCCTTGTTCTCAGGAATTATCGTATTAATGGCGGTGAATACGAGCAAAAGAATAACAAAACACTCTCAATCATTGTAATTTACTTGGTGATTGAAAATAATAATTTCGTATTCCAGTAATAATGGCTTAATCATTTTCATAACCTATGAAAATTGCGCGGTTCTTTAATTAAAATTTAAGAAATTTTATAATCGCAGCTCTTCAAAATAAACGACATGACATTAACCTCATTAATAGAAAAAAAAAGTGAAAAAAAGAACAGAAAAAAGAAATTGTGTTTCTTTAAAAAGCATTTTAATAGTATCGTACGGTAATGTTGGGTATACACTCGTGTAAAGACTCGCATACATTTTTGATTGATCGGTTCGACACTTACAGGGAAAAACGAATTTGGTAAAATTAGCCAATCATAAGCCGCGATTCTATGTAGATTGGATTGTCAGATATGCGTCGTCAATGTTATAAATGAGATTTTCCTTCTATTACGTAGAGGCTATCAAAATCGTAAATAAAATTCGAATGAAGAAAGCGAGAAAAAAATTTTACTTTGACAGCGCATAATGTCGATGAAAATGTGGAAATGAAATAGCATTTTTTTTTACTTTTATAAAATAATTTTAAATCTCAAATACCCTTCAAATAAATACAGGCTTCAAGCGTCGATTATATAAATGTCTCATCAGATGATATTAGGTTCATGGAATGTGTATGCGTGCGCGTCTGTGTCTTTAATCAGCGCTTCGTTCTGCAAAGAAAACGTCACTACAACGGACGACTATGTATATCTAAAGAATAGAAACTGCCTTCTAACAAACGTTATTTGATATAATAAACTTTTCAAAACCGACTTGGACGACGGACGTCTCGTACGTATGTTATTAGGTTTGAAGATACGCGACTGTGCATTTACATCAAAAGGTGAAACATACTTGGAAATGGATGGGCACGTGCCCGACGACGCTACCACTCATTGTCTAACGACCATGAAAGAGCTTTTTTCTTCAATCATAATGATCGTGAGTATAGAGAACTCCGCGCGAATCATCATAATTGTCACATGTCTGGGAATTTTTAGCGAATGCGCCAGTAAGTAAGTATCTTTTTCTAGGTATTGGTCATCGAACACATCCCGGCTCCAC
Organism: Ceratosolen solmsi marchali; assembly: GCF_000503995.2. Lineage (NCBI taxonomy): Eukaryota > Metazoa > Arthropoda > Insecta > Hymenoptera > Agaonidae > Ceratosolen > Ceratosolen solmsi. The sequence continues at coordinate 5,266,222 of NW_011948423.1, forward strand.
CACTTTCCGGGGGGGGGGGGGCGGGGGGAGGCGGCGCCGAGTCAGAGCGAGACAATGATCCTAATGGCAGAGCAAAAAAACGCTTCGTTAGCGCTAAATAAAGATTTAATTACTTCTCGGTCCATTCGAACGGTAATTTATTCATTCGTCACTTTCGTAAGTCACGACGTGTATGCTCGGACTTTTTCTCTTTCGCGTAGCTCTTGCGGTCTTCTTGTGGGAGCAGAACCGTTAGACTTTATCGAGTGCATCCACACGCGAATGGATGGACTCGTGAACTGGTGCGTCGGCGGTAGCTCCCGTCGATATTACGTCATCCTTATTAATTATACGGGCTAAGCGCGATATGTTTCTTTCGCCGAGCTTCCCCATCTTCGCCTTCTTCCCCTTCGCCACCTTCTTTATTCCTTCCTTTCTTCGACTACTTCTCTTGCTGTTTTTTCGTCATATACCGGAAGCCCTTAATTACCTTGGCCGATGTCTTATCGATACGAGTCCTCGGAGGAGATGAACTGGCAACTCAACAGAAAGCGGGAGCCGATGGTGGTGAGGGGTGGGGGGGGGGGGCAATAGAGCGGGCGGAAGCGGGAGAGTGAGGAGAAGGGAAAATTGACGTTCATTTTTCATGAAGTGAAATCAACTTTTCAAAAGCTCTCGCTTAACGGTTCACCATCACAAAAGTGCATATCACTTACGATTGTATGCGCAAACGAAATTTGTATATAAAAATTCCTGTCGTATGATTCTTCCCACGCGCGAACGTTACCTTTTATTTATAACTCGTTACCGCATGAGAATGACTACATACCAAGGACTTTTCTATTGTATAATTCCATAATTTGAAAAAAAATGTCTGCATTCTTCGCTCATACTTTACTGTGAGAATAAACATTGTTGTATATCTTACGGGAAGAAGGCACGAAATATTTTGGTGTGTGTATTAATATTTTGTTGATTGCTCGAAACAAATTTTTATTAATCATCGTTAAAGGACATATGATTTTTGGCTAATCGTAATCAATGTTCAGACCACAACGTTTAACCAAAATAAATTAATAAATTAAATCTTTTATCTTCGACTATCCATTACTTTATAGGCCTCATCCTCCAGGACATATAAGTATTATCTAGCCACGGGCTAACGTCTCGATGAAATTACATTGCGAATATCGAAATCCATTGAACAGAAGGCAGACTATTCTTTTACGAGGCTGAAACTTTTACGCTCGTACGTTCTGACCGTGGCGCGTAGATATATATAAAGAGAGAGAGAGAGAGAGAGAGAGAGAGAGAGAGAGAGAAAAGTTTCGAAAATTCATAAAGAATATAAGTAAATAAAAGCCAAAGCAAGGTAGAAAGTAATTCGGTGCTGCTCTACCTTAGCCTCGACTGTACTCGAATTCATAATAAACGCAACGTCAATAGTATTGCCGAGAAAAGTGCAAAGCTAAAATGAAAATACCTCGAGTCCACAGAAGATGCGGAGGCGAGAAATTCGCGAGTTGCCCGCTTACACTCGCAGGCATTGGCTTTAAAAGGGAATGGGACCGGGAATTGGTACATATTTGTGGTATATGGTACAAGAGAAGGTTTATGAGGCTCGCATTAACGACATCCGTCAGCGCCGTCGTTTATTTTGCGCGCACGTACAGTCGCTCACACGTATACGCGATAGCCGTACAAAAGTATCGGAGAAGTGTGCAGCCGCTGAAAGCGTCGGCTGCCGAGTCATAAACGAGAGAAAGCCCGGGAGCGGGGGCGAAAGAGGGCGGGGAAATTATGCACAGCGCGTCTGGATTCTGCTAAAGAAAGTACGAGTAAGCGCCTCATACTCGCGCGAACAGGCAAGACTCTCTCGCTTATGCAACGTATTACGTACTCCATGCGGAAATTGTCTGACCGACCTCCAGTCGTTACTACTTTACCAAAATGGTTGGAACGATCGTGTACGGAGGTTACGTAAAATGTGTATCAGGGGCTTCGCTATACGATCCCTCAATCTCAAGCATTCGCAAAGTGAAAAGAGAGCGAGTTCCTCCAGCGATTGTATAACTACGTTTCGTTTAAGGCGTTACGTACGATTTTTCTTGCATTAATGATAAATATAGGAGGGAGGTGCGAGTGAGTGGTTAGTTGTGTGAGGGGCGGGTGGGGTGTGGCAGTAAAAGAAATAAAAAAAAAATGGAATTAAAAAATAAAGGACTTGGCACGGTGGGAAGGAATACTCGAGGGAATCGATTAAATTTGAAGCGAAGGGATTACGGGGTACGAGGCAATATGCTCCTTACGTTCTTGCAACTTTATATTTGCTTAAGTTTATAAATAGCCAAGTAATATTTTGCTCCCAAGATTAACTCAAAATTCGTATTGAAATACATAACAATTAACCCACCGTGGATCAACAGCAAGTCTCGTTTTATTTTTATATAATTACCGAATTACCGAATGCGCGTTCTTTGTTAATGGTCCGGTAATAAATAAGATTTGCAATTGCAAAGATTTTCATTTCCACTTGCAATGAACACGTTACTTTCTGATCAAACATTTGTTAGCGCAATAGCATCAACTTTTAGTGGAACTTAAAGTTTTGATAGTGTTGCTGAAAACTAAATGACTTGCTTGTATTTGTCACAGTTCTGTGTAAAATCCGAGCGCATTTCTAATAAATGCGTGTTTTATACAAGAGCGAATAACTTTCTGTCCTTCCTTTCGGAATGTTTAAGTACAGTAAAAACTTTATGTTTGTAGATTATTATCCTGATATTATTTTACTCGTAATTTAATTCGAAAGTTAACTTTCAAGCGTAATTTCGCCAATTTATTTAAGAAATAAAAATAAAAGAGCTTAGACTATGAATAGTTAGTTTAAAAAATAAAGTTTTCTTTAATTGCAATTTCGGAATTAAGGGAGAAGTAGGCGGAGTGGTCGACCTCGAAACTAAACCAATACTTTAAGATCAAACATTTTTCTCTTATAAGATCATGAATATTTCATGCTACATACAACATTAGCTATCTATAAAGGTAAAATAGATAATTATGGAAAATATACTTAACGCGGAATCGCACCGAAAGCAATAGTCTTTTATAATCCCGGACAGAACAATATTACATAATATTGTTAAAGGAAAGGGTAAAGAAAGTGTTAACACTTTTTGCAAGAAATGAGACTTTTTAGAGTTTGTAATACGAGCTCTTAAAACAGAAGTACTACTTTATCAACAAATTTGTTTGATTTTTCCGTAATCTGTCATAATGTCATTAAGTTCAGTAAAAAGTATATTCACGGGAAAGCGATCGTTACGCTTTTCTATGCATATTCCTTCAACATTTTCTTTAAGATCATTCCTCTTGTACAAAAGTGACATTTCTCTGATTGTAGATTATTAAACAAAGGCCGCATTTTATACGAGTCTGGAATATAATAAAGCATGACAAGCTTAAAGACGACTGCACCTATTACTATAAGCTGACAATTTTTATTAACTCTTATTGATAAATCTATCAATACATTTATCAATCTATTAGTTTATCGAATCTGATTATTTCTCCCCTTGATTTCGTAGAATTTTGCAATTCATCGCTTGTTATAAATTCGCCCGTTAAAAGAAGATTGCGAATTTCGTTAGAACGCGGCATTAATCAAGATATACTCGACAAATATAGCAGCGAATATTGCATTATATTATGCGACTAAATTAGAATGGAAGTCAATGAAAAAAAAAAAAAATAAAATAAAATAAAATATAATAAAATAAAATAGTAAAAAAAAATAAAAGAAAGAATGAAAGAAAAAACAATAAATGATGTTGAATGACATACTGCGCGCTTTCGATGATCTAGTGCTCCGAAGTGGTCGGGAGTGCAGCAAATTTCATTGATGTGCTGACGGTGACATATTCCGCTCTCGGCTTACATTGCCAAGCTTTAATTATCCCAACAACATATAATAATTCAAGTTGCTCGATTCGGCCGGCTGCCCTAGTCGGACCAAAGCTACATTTGCCCACCCGTTAGAATTTTTGCAGTAGCTTCCTTAACACATAGTCCTCTTACATTTTCACGCACACACACCCACTCTCTCTCTCTCTCTCTCTCCCTCTCTCTCTCTCTCCCTCTCTCTCCATAAACGTATTTATATATATATATATATATATATATATATATATATATATATATCGCTCTTTAGCAAATAGATCGAAACATAAATCAATGGAAGAACACGATCCCAGATGAAGAAGGAGTCGAGCTCCACAAATACAAAGCGGGACTAACGAGTTACATCGCGCGCGACATTAATGCGCAAAAAGCATGGAAACACGCTCGCCATTAATTTCTCGCATGCCACCCCTATATCTTTCCTCCTCACCCTTCCTTCCACACTGTCTATCCAACTTTCTCTCTCTCTATCTCTCTCTATCTCTCTCTCTCTCTCTCTCTCTCTATCTCTCTCTCTGTCTCTCTCTCTCTCTCTCCCTATCTTCTGTCAGGCTTATTAGTTTCCTGTTCAGTGCAGACGTCGCAGCTACATCTTCGGATGTTATTGGTTTTAGGAGGCTACAACCCTGTCTGCCGACAGACCTTTAATATGAAACATTTAATGGACGTTGCCGTACAGGGCGCCTCGTCTATTTTGTCTCAATACGCCTCTTCCATTTACCGACCAAACGCTTTCTTCAACCTATCACCGAGAGCCTTATTATTCTCCATATTTCTTTACCTCGAGCTTGTTATTTTTACATTTGGTCGCAGAGGCGAGCGACGTGTCCCCCGACACAAGGATGCGCACTTTCCTCTGCACGCGGACGACGTGGCAGTAATTAATCGAGTAACACTGACCTGTAATTATCGACTGCAAATTGAGATCACTCAGTGGCACGCATCGATAACAATGTTAAAAATTAGCTCGCAAGCAACCTATCGCCCCACGCCTCCGAAGCGCTCCACGCACCATAATTAAATCATAATTTTATCGACAGCTCGTACTACAATCCACCTCACCAAATCCGAGCCTCACACGCCCACGCCCAACATTACAAACGAACTGAATTCCCACTCGGTGCTTTAATCGTCGTATCCCCGGCAAATCTTCAGGCCTCGGATGAAAGCCGAGAGCAAAGCAGCGCAAGTCTCTCTCACCTTCCTAATAGCGCGAAAATAAGACGATATAGCCAATTCCCGTTGGCTTATGCCTAAGCTTACTATTACCTGCCTGCGAAACTATAAAAATTTAATTATTATCTTGAATTTTACTAACCAAGCTTCATAATTAACATATCGCGATTCTCAATGCATCTCCCATCCGAAACGTCGACGAGGAACGGCATAAAATCCGAGAGCGTGCAATGCGAAACGCCGTGCGGAATGTTGACTATGAAGCTAAACAATACAGATGCGCGGGCTTCTTTCGGATCGGATTCCATTGAAAGAGAGGAACAGTTAAGCCGTTGACTTTCACGCCCGGGTTATCGCGGCAAGGTCGACTGGGTCCCGTGAAATGACGCGATTCTCGTAAAAAAGCTTTTCACCAGCTGAGGCATTAGCAACGACCAAGCGATAAGG
>NW_011948423.1:5271949-5284350 GCF_000503995.2 Ceratosolen solmsi marchali
GGGAGGAGTGTGAAGTGGGGGGGGGGGGGGGGGGGGAATCGCCGTCACTCGGCGAGCGGCTCATTTAGATCTCCCGGCCTTCGTTCACCACCGACGCTCGCCGCTGGAGGCCGAGGCGCCCTGGCCTTTCCTGCCCATCGCTCGGTCCCTTATCTCTTCCGTCGCCGCGCAATTTCAACGGTGCGCGAGCGAGAATCTCTCGCGTTTATTAGTCCTCTCTGCTCGATTATCAAGTTACGTTCTTCGACATCCATACGTCGACCTAATAATGCCGAGTACCGATGTCGATTATAAAGTACCCGACGCTTCCCTCTCGGCGATTTCACTGCCAAATCTCGTAACCCGAGAAGCCCAGCAGAAGTTATTTTCTTTGTCGAGCTTAGGTCACACTTTGATTTTCCAAAATCCTAGTATAGGAATGTAAAGTCTTGTTCTACGTACGTGGCTGTCGAGACTGATATATATTTATAGGTAATAATGGCCTTTGACAACGAGATTTCGCGTTTTTATGAATAGGAGAGAAACTAATTGGAGAAAGGGCGCGGGAAAGCAGACGGAGCTTCCAAGCGACAATTGCATTATATTACGGCTGCTCGTGATTGTGTAAGGCGAGGAAAGTCGTCCTGGTGGTTAACCGCAAGCTGAAAATTTGGCGCATCATCGATTTAAGCGTAATCGTTTAGGCAGGCAATGGAGCCGCTGCCTCATCTTTGAAACAGATTCGGTAAGATAATGTATTTCTCGAAACATCGCGTGCTTAGGTTGGACAATAAGCTGGTATTTTCGACACGCGTTCCTCCGTTCTAGCCATTCACGGGAAGGAAGCATAAGGAAGTCGAATGATCGGTACAATTAAAATTCACAGAGTAGACGTCCCATCTGTACATGGACGGTGTACTTGCCGGTGTAAATAAATAGCGTAAAAGGCCTCGTTCGAGTTTCGAGTAATTCAGTTGAAGCGAGTCACCCGACTCGGATCCTTGGAGCACGGCGTATCCTGGATCTTTCAGCCTTTATTCGATTACGTCGAGTGATCTTGGTGAGCCACGCGCTGCGGCGTATTTGCACGAGCATTGATAAATCTGTTGCTTTGCAAGAGATTGGCGGTAGGTCGTCACGTTTTGCTTGCTTTTGTATGGTAGTCTCACTTTTTATTGGTGCTTTGATGGTTTGATAGTGACATTAACACGGTGAAATTGCGGGGCCACTTAATTCCGTATTAACACACAAATTGTTTTCATTAGCGCGGCGAAGAAGTCGGGGAAGCATGGAGAAAAGGCGCTCGCGTAAATTCAATGAATAATGCAGACGATTCAGGATATTAATATTAACGTATGGCATAATTCGCTGATGACGTGAAAAAATCTCTAGAATTTCTAAAATTTAAATAAAAATTTTATCTATAAATAAATAAATATATATATATATATATATAGAGAGAGAGAGAGAGAGAGAGAGAGAGAGAGAGAAAATAAGACGTAGAGTAAAAGAAGAGAATTAAACATTAGAAGTGCGTTCTTATAATTAAAGTAACTTCTTATATTGTTCAAACGTTATTGCATAATTTTGCAGTTTTTATTAATTTCCATTCAATGGGATTCATGAAATTGCCGAAGGCCACGCGAGGCAACGAGGCAACGGAGATAATTGCACCCTTTAAAGACATTAAACAATTCATTATGTCGCGATGTCAAAAAGGTGAGTCACATCCGTAATAGCCAAAAGGGCATTTTGTGTCTCATAAATAGTGGGGTGAGAAGGAGATTTCGGGGGGGGGGTAACATCGCGGGAGGAGCTGATTGCAGCGAGTTGAGGAAGAAGGGGGGGGGCGTAGAGTGGAGGCCAAGGCAATAAGGACTATCACAAGTTAGCTATCGACTAGCGAATGTAAAATTAGTTGGAGATAAGCTTTTTAAAATAATTAGCGATGCGAATTTCCCTATCCCTAATCTTCTCGCATCACGCGCGCCTTACAAGCCCGAGACACGTAGATGGAGGAATTATCAAGTGCCAGGCATCTAGAGGTACAGAAATTCGAGTTCCCGTGACTCTCCCTCTCTCTTCCTCTACCCCTTACACCCCATCCCTCTTCTCTCTCTCTCTCTCTCTCTCTCTCTGTCATTTTCTCTTTCTCTTTCTATTTCTCTAGCTCACTGTCTTGCTCGCGGCTTCCTGCGACTCGTCTTCCGGGGACCAATTACGAAAGCGTTCGCGTAATCAAGCCTTTCCCCCTGTGTCTAGGGCAGCTTGCTGGACTCTTCTCCCGATACACGATCAGCGCCTAGATGTTTTTGTATTTCTTTTTCTACCCCCCACTCCCTGCCGCTCCGCCGTTCCCGCGCGAGGCGTGCGGCTTCAGCGTGTCCTTCTTCCGCCCTGGACTCCCTTCATACCCACGAGTATACGAATTTGCTGATTTGAATTCGTGAGTGGTCCGAAGAGAGAGCGAGAGAAAGAGAGAGAGAGAGAGAGAGAGAGAGAGCGACCGAGTCAGTAAGAAAACTCGCGAGAGCTAGAGTGAACTAGGGGGAGAGAAAAGTGATAGAGAGATAGAGATTCAGATAGAGAGATAGAGACAGAGAGAGGGGGGAGAGGGAGTTAGGGTGGATAGAATGAGAGAGAGAGAGAGAGAGACAGAGACAGAGACGGAGAGAGGGGGGTGGGTATAGCGAGGGGGGGAGGATGGGCATTCCACCTGCCAAGAAGGCAACCGGGTAAGCGCGTACCCCCTCCTACCTGGGATACACGGTGTGCCGGCAGGAAAAGTGGCCGCACGCCTTGCAATCCCAGCATTTCTGTGTTGCTTGTGGCCGTGAACGGGGCTCAAGTCCAAGGGCATCGGGCTCCGACAGTGCAAGCCGAGATAAAGACCGACTACATAGATAGAAACGCACAGACTTATACAGAGGCAAACGTAGTGCCGAGCATATTATTAATACGTGCAGCGATATTTACGACGAGAGCATCTTTAACTCGGGCCGAGTCCGCGGATCGAGGAAGAGTACCATCCACGCGCAGCGCCTACGCAGGTACGTAAACCTCAACACGATTGTGACAGATTCGACGATCCATTTTATGCTCCACTTAGTCAAAATGCATTGCCGGCCCTGGTTATTTCGATTTCTCTTCCAAGTCTTATCACATTTCCGTCTCGAGCACGCCAATTCCACGCGGCGGATACATGCTCGAATGCGAGATGCGAAAGACTCGACAGGGGGATCCCACGGACCACGGGGAAGCAGGCGTGAAAATAAAATAGAATGGCCGTTCGACGCGAGGTACCTATAAGGACAGAAGCGCAGGCGGCGCGCTGTATATCCGTAACGAAGGACTCGCGCGCGTCCGCCAGTGAAAAAAGGACTTTGGTCATCTCGAGCCACTTCTAATTGCAACAAAGATAGAGGGAGAAAGAACCGAGGGGTAAAAGCTAGCCATGTCCATTTCCTGCCTGGGAGCAATGGGCGAGGGTGGGGTAAGATTGAGCGCGAGAGAAAAATCTTGTAAAAGCCAGGTTAAAGGAGGAGGAAGCGGAGGTGGATTCGCCGGCTGTCGCGCTCCCGGCCTCGGCGCCACTTCAAAAACTCGTTTCCAGTTCTTGGGCCAATGGGATGGACCAATTAACGAACTTGTCCAGCATCCGCGAGTCAGGAATTCGAGATTTGGTCGAGGGGTCGCCGGCTATCGGCTGGTCGGGGTGGCTCGGTCAAAGTGCGGGAGGAGTTAAGGAATCGACGAGCACCGAAAGGGGAAGCGAACGAAGGGGGCTTGCTTGGCTCCCTCGGCTCCGAGACATTCCGCGAGTCCTTTGCTCTCGTAATCTCGAGTTTGTAGTTTGTCTCGCCGGGGCAAGGAAATAGTTGGCTCAAGTTTCGCCGGTCGCCCGTTCGCTCGACCGGCGAATAGTCTGGATCCTCGGCAGGACGACATTAGAGCGCGAAACGTCGCGAAGCTCGATAATATTCGACGCTCGAGCAATTGCGGACCTCGGCTTTGGTGTTCACTTGGTGGACACAGGAGGGAAGGGGTATGAGGCGCGCGACTTGCCCAGATCCTAGAAAATTTAGAATTTAATTTCGTCCCGCGACTTGGCAGTTTGATTTATGAGTTGCCACGACATTGCCTACGATTTATGCCCTACGAGATCCGGGAAAAAATTCTCGGTGATTTTCACGAGGGCCCAGGGGGGGGGCGGCATGAACACGAGGACGAGGGTTGGAACGGGGTCGAGCTACGCTCGAGGAGAAGAACGAGGAGAATGGCGGGAGGGTGGGAGGAGGGCGGTTAGCTTTTTACCCAGAGGTTGAATTGGTTGAATTTGGGATTTTGGCGAAGGGTGGATGACAGTCTCCGCGGTTTGCGGCTCGTTGGCCGAGGATGGCGGGTGGAGCGCGTAATTTCGGAAAGACGAGGCTCCAATCAAATATCGAATCTCTATTAATGGGAATTAATGTTGGAATTATAAGTTTCGATTAAGAGTGGGTCGCTAAGCTCGGATTTTGCACGCCATCGATTTCGCCTGTAATTCAATAGTGCGTCCGCTACTAAAGTATGAAACATTATTACCATTTATTTCGTTCGTATTCGCATTGTTTAGTTAACGATTATTTTAGGCTAATGGGTTTGGATTTTGGATTTGAGCGTTATTACAATGGGGGCGCATTGATACGTTTATTTATTTATGTTTATTTATTTTTATTTCTCTGGTTTTCCGCGAGCATAGAGTATGTCGGTGGTGGTATTAAGTCAATCGACGCTTGATTAATCAATTTTATTTGATGCTACAATGACGTAAATTTGTATGAATATTGAATAACCGTTTGTTTAATCGAATTTATGAATGGGTTATAAGGCAAAAATAGTTTAAAATGGATTATAAATTTGTAAATAACTTGGAGATTGTTTGTGAGAATAGTACATGTAAGTAGAATGGAGCTCGCAGTTAATGGAAAAAGGAGGAGATGAGGAGAAGGATCGCCAATCCTTAGTTTATTGTGATAACGTTGACTAATGCAAAACTATTGCAATGAAACACCGCTTAACAGACGTTAAATTGCCTTTTCGCATAATTGATGATTTGTTTTACGTCACTTTCTTATTAAATTCCGTATGGCTGGGCGACCGAGTCTCGAATGCTCCCGTTGCAACGTTTTGCAATTCAAAAGCGACTGGCAATATATGTATTTGTATGAAGGAAGGGGAGAAAAGGCGTAAGAAGAGAAAATTGTAAATAATCACTGGACGGCGAATTAGATTGATTGACTGTTATGTAATGTTAAGAGGGGTGAAGCAGTTTTAAATCAAGTAGAATATTTATCGAGGATGATTTAATTTAGTTTTTGACATCGATAATATTGATTAAATACGGGCTGATGATCAATAACGCGTAACACATGTCTTAACGTCTGTGCATTTGTTTATAAAATACAGATAAAATTTTTCACGAACCGTGCCACGTACTTTTCATGTGGTTATTATAAATCGATTCATCGGATCCTTGAGATATTGAATAGTTTTCGATAATAGTGTCCTGGTTGATTTGAAACGCCGATAATACTTATTTCACTTAATACGGCTAAAACAAATTATCTTCAGCTGGCTATTATATAATATCCACGAGCTGTAAGTGAAAAGTTCTTTCAATTTGAAATAGAATTCGATAAATAGGTATACTTTTCGCAATACTTTACTTTTTCATCCTTTAAAAAAATGACCAGAGGTACTAAATACGCCATTCATTCCAACGTATGTAACTTGATAACTAAACAAGATAATGCGATACAGCTAGTGTTAAAAAGAAAAATCAAAGCTTATAGTCACCGTTATGCAGTACTTGGCGCAACAAAAGTATAAATTCCACTTAATGGCGAGCTATTAAGACAATTTCGGTTTTATTATTATTCTTTGTTGTTATTGTTATTGTTATTATTGTTGTTGTTATTGTTCTTTACAAAGGAGGTGTAAGATAAGGCCGACTGCGTCATTAAACCAACAACTCTGGCTTATTAAATGTGATAATAATCGCTTAAATACTTAATTAGGATGAAAAAGTTGGATCGATCTTGGTGCTTTGTTATTATAAAATTTATGCCAAGAAAATGGCCCGATACAGCAGCAGACGCGTTAAACTTAATATGAAAAGTAATAATTATGAAAATGGTGGGGTGATTAGTTTATGGTGAAAGCTTTAATCTAAGCGTTCTTCGTGAATTTCACGAGGCGCCTAAATCGATAGATAATTTTATGGATGAAGCGAGCGTTCGAGGCTTCGAGGCGCGAGCAATTTCCTTTTTTCATCACCAGTCTATCCGAGTATCCTGTATTATAATAGAAAATTCCCCGTCACTCGTCCTCCGGACACGAGCGAAATGCCAATTATTTCAATCTCGGCTCCCAATTCTTCCATCTTCTTTTTCGCCCTCCCATCCACTACTCCCGTCCAGGGTTTTGCACCCAACCCTATATCCTTCCAAGGAATTAAGCTGAGAATGAGAGTATTGAGAGATCCGTTTGAGGCGTGAGCTATGACGTCGTCACGAGTGCCCAGGGGCAAGCGTACGCGAACCCAACGAGCGATAGGCGAAAAGTCTCAAGGTCATAATAAACTTGACAGCTACTGACAGCCGTGGCTTCGCATTACCGAGAACGGAGTTGCACTTGCCCGAAAGAGCGAGAAGCGAGCGAACGAGAGAGGACGAGTGCGCTCCAAGAAAGGAATACGCGATGGGATGTGCGCCGCCGCGTTCCGTGTCAAGTGTTTCCAGTGCGTTAACATTCGCTCCTCATAAAGATTCATTTCTGTAATTACGGCAATGGAAGTATCCGCATGAAATAGCGAATGAGAGAAAGAAACGGTAAAGGATAGCTTGGAAAGGCGAGAGAGCAATATCGAATTGTCTAACGAACGCAAGATGATGTACTTCCTACATTGATTCACTGGCACTATCGACGGAGACAGAGATGCAGATAGAGATGAAGAGAGATAATGAGAAAGAGACGTATATATTGGTAGACAGCGATTGGCGGTGGTGGGAGGGGGAGGGGGAGGGGGAGGTAGCGAGGAAGAGTTCGTTTTATCTTAGTCATTACATTGTGGCGAATCGTTCAAGTAACTTGGAAATAATTAGTCCAAGCAATGGAGTTCGGCACAATAGCAGCAGGAAACCACTAGACGTGCGCATTATCTATTGATGCGGGGAGTCACTTTATCACGCCGCCGCGGGCTTGTGCTCTTTGACTTTCTCGAGTATTACCCTCTGACCTCTCACGAGACAGTGCAATAATGATGGGAGCGAGCGACAGTTTCAAAAATTCATCGGATTTTCATCGGACAGAAATGTCAAACTATTGGCGAGTTTTTAATGCCATTGACCGATAAGAAGGCATTGCCGCGTCCCTTCTCCAAGTCAATTCATTCTCAACTCATAATTGTCGTACTTTTCTTGGCTGGCAGCATGCAGGAATACTCCATTGATATTCAATTAACTTATATGAGTTATGCAGAGTGCATCTCGATTTAAGTAGGAATAAATATTTCCCGTGAGGTAGATTACTGGATCGCTCCTCGTGCGCGTCTAAGTAACTCCAAATTCAAAATGCAAATTAAATCATTATACTATTACGTATATATATGATGGATTGATGGGAAAGAGAAATTTGTAGAGTCATTGGCGATAAATGTTGAAGTGAAATACTACATGTGGATTATGCTGGATAATTTAAAAATGTGATATTATAAATGATGACATTTTATTCAGCGCTTCTCACTTTAATACAAATGAAATATCCTGAAATATCCCCGCAATCAAGTATCTTTATTAAATACATTATTCAAACGGTGTGCGTGCGCGCGCTCGTCTCCCAGGCGTCATTGTACGCGCATTTTTCTGCCATCGTTTTATTCAATATAACAATTATCGCGGCGTAATTGATAATTTAAATTATCGAATCTTTTTATTTATGTTAATAATGCAATGCACAGCATTGAAGAGAAAAGTCTTCAGTTGGCAAGGAAATAAGCTGAATTAATAGTATGTATATCGGTAGGTCATTTACACAAAGTTATGGAATTTTCTTATTAAGGTTTGTTCGCCGATGAACCCCGAGGTGTTTTATATAGGAATATATATGTATATATATATATATATTTTTTTTTTTAATCAGATATATTCGTTGTTATATGGTAGAGGCGACGGCCGTATAGTAAATCGGTTATTACATATACCGTTAATTCAAATTGAAGTCATGATTGACGTTGGTGAAGCCGGCAAAATAATCTTCCAAGATTGTTCCAGTGAAAATATATTGCAACTGCCGAGCGAGCAATATTATATTTAAATCCAAGACATTTTATTACAAAACAATTATCAAGAGGGACGGATTATAATTTCTTAGGAGAATCAATAATAAGACAGGGGACAGGAGACCGTGTAACAGGGATAGCATAAAAATCACTTTGTCGGAACTGTATTAAAACTAAAATAAAAGTACAAAGTACAAAGTGCCTGCGTATAAATCAGCTTGCGTATCAGCATACGATTGCAGGGGGTATGATTCATTGAACTTCCGGAGTTTAATTTAGTGCGATAACGAGTTATTTGTGATCCTTAATTACCCGTATAACCTTGGCTTTGGTCGAGCGACTGGTCCGCATTGTAAGGCTAATCACCTTAGAAAAAGAAAGTGAAAAAAAGCCAAGCGAATGTTTGTGGAGGATCGTTATTAGATAAAAATAATATCTCCAGATATCATGGAGGATTTAGATGTAGAAAAACGTTTAACAACATAAAGGATTAAATTTCTCGTATTGTTTTCTCGTCTTTTACAATGAATGCTGCTCAGTGTGATGTCTAAGGCCACGTTTTTTTTTTATTTATTTTTTAATTAATTAAATGATTAATAAAGCATGTGTCATGCTTGCATACACATAAACACACACACACAGAGAGAGAGAGAGAGAGAGAGAGAGAGAGAGACAATACATTGTTGTAAACGTCGATTAAAACTTAATAAGATAGTAATTGTCGTTATCACACTTACTTTACATTAATTTAAATTCCATAATCTCGTACGTGTTTGATGTCGCAATGCGATTATTTTTACAAGGCAACACACTTTGTGGGCATTGTGTTAATTTAACTGGAAGAATTATTTTATTTTATTTTATTATTTTTTTTTTTTCGTTTATCATAAGCAGATATGATCCCGGATAATAGATAACAGTCATAGTGTAACCTAATCTCCAATTCTCCCACATGCTTGCCTAATGAAATTAGTCGTCGCCGTTTGTCACAAATACTTTAAGGGAAGATGCGCCTTTAACGGTTTACTTGAACAAACTACAAATTACCCAGCTCTCGTAATTAACTATTCAAGATTTCAACACTTGCTTATCTAAACATCGATAGTCGATGTTTCATTTTTCAGACGGTTCGAACTAACAGATTCGCCGCTTCTTTGGCCCGATCGAGAATTAGTTCATTTAGTACACGAGCATTGAACATCTTTGGAGCATTGTGTATCGCGGAATATACTAGAAAACGACTAGATTACTGTGTCACGAATATAATAAATTCGTGGAAGAGATACGGGGCGAGGAAGGGAATAGTTAAAGAGGGAGGTTTAAACAGAATTATCGGGATTGGTGAGAGAGTGGGAAGGAGGATAGGGTAGGACAGGGTATAGGGGTATCGTTTGGAGGCTGACGAGCGAGTTGATGAGCGTGGTGGATGGGACGAGAGAGAGAGAGAGAGAGAGAGAGAGAGAGAGTGATGAGGGGGTCAGAAGCGTTACGCGCTCGCGTTCTCCCTTGACAGTTTTATCTAATTGAACTAGTTTCGAGATAAGGGCTTTATCCAGTGCGCAGCGCAATGCAGTTGGAGTTTAATGAAAGGCCGCGGCAATGTTTTTCAACAAACTTCTTGAATTGAAAGAGCGCCCCCTCACCCTTGTTCTTTCAATCCGTGGGTGCTGCGGTGGTCTACGTATTCACATCGAATTGTGCACCACCGCTGCGCTCTGCATTACGAAAGCACAGAGCTTCGGTCAATGGGCACCCGCACAAAGGCCACTGGGAGCCTGGCTTAATTAATTCCAATATTACTATTCGACCGAGCCGCGGCTTGGTAATTGTTATGGTTGCCGGGCCTCGGCAAAAATTCAGCCGCCCATGGACGTCGCGCCCGACTCGCCAATTTATTAAAAAGCGTCGACGAATAAGGCGCGCGATCGCGTGGCTGTCCATCACGGGGCTTGGCCTTGGCACTCCGGTTAATGCGACAGATGGAACGGGTAACGTAACGACTGGGCCATGGCTTCGTTGCGCCCGTAGCTTGCCGTGACGCGGTGTGGCCGCGTTTGAGAAAGTGCTGGGAGAGATGACCAGGGTATCGTCCGATGAAAAAAGTTGCACGCGCCTCGACGAGGGCCCGGAGGAGGAACCGCGACGAACCGTACGGTAAAGGCAGTACGCAACCGGCCGGTCGCCCAGACACGTTTCTTATTGTTTTCTCGGTATCACCCCTCTCCCGTCCCATCCCGCCCCATCCACGGTTATGTCCCAATTAAGAAGGAGATCTCGCCGGGCGGCAAAATTAACGTGTCAATTAGGGAGGCTGACGATAAATGCCTGTCAACGTGGACACGAGCTGCCATAACTTATAGGTGAGACAGTGAATTATCGCGATATGCATCATCTCGCTGGTAATCGCGGGCCAATACATTGTGGGAATGTCGCTTGGCAATCGTAATCCAATAACTTATCGAACACTTCTGATCGTTACGGTTAATTTAATAGCCGCTCGCATCTACGTCCCTTTCTTCCTCCCTCTCGCTCGCTCGCACACGCAGACTGGCTGTCGTCCCGCCCGACCCCGCCCCGCCCCGCCCCTCCCCGCCCCGCTCCGCACCGCCCGACGCCATCACCGTTACGAGCGCTCGCTCGCACTCGTTCTCTGCATTCGTTTCTCTCTTCCTTAGCACCGCTAAGAAGTCTCTTATACGCACCTCCACCTCAAACGTCACGGAACCCGTGATTTATTACACGAGCATACGAAACTGCACGGTTTTTGTTTGCTTTCACCTTTTCAACTATATACATATTCTATGTACACTAAATAAATCACTCCCTATCAAAAGGTGTAATATCACTTAAGGTGGTAATTGTTTTTATTATATTTGATTTATTTCTATTGAATAAATTTATTATATAGTATAGGTGGTCTTCGATCATGCATTTAGTTTGGTATGAGCGCCAAATGGAAGCAAACGAGCTATTCTAATCGACTTTTCCTTATCGTTAATATGATTCGTCCCTGCTCCCTCGTTATTTATTTTTCTAAATGTAGATATTCATTTTCCATAATTATCGAGACGAGCCATTAATTAGGAATTTAAATTGTAATTTGCGATTGTAGTCGAACTCGTTCAAATAATTCAATAATAAGAGGAGGCCTATCGGGATTCGTCGATTATTTTAGGCGATAAGTAGTTAAGGCGATTTGGGTAGGCGGTATTGTAGTCGGGAAATCAAAAATGCATGTGGCGAACCGAAGGAGGAAATGCAACTGGAAAAGGCAGCTTGGTTGAGAAATAATGTAACGTAAGCTCGGCAGGATACAATGCAAATAAAATGCCCGAGTGCGTTAATGTCGCGTGGTGTGGGGCGTTTTGATAAAATGACAGAAAAATATTAAAAGGATGGTGCGCAGCGGCGGCGTCGTCGGTTGAAGATAAAGGGAGAGACCGACGAGACCAGGGAGCGTTGTCAAGAGCGAGCGGGACAGTGAAGGTTGTGTACTTACGGCAAAAGAGATACCGTTCCCTTGGTCGCATCCGCGCGCCTCGCCCGTTTTGCGGAATGACTAAGTGATTCACGTGTGCAGCGCCCGCGCTTTTGGTTACCGGACGTCTTCTCTCGCGCGCGCATTAAATAACGCGCCTCGTGAATATGCATGCTGAATTTCCCCTTACGAGTGGAGTGGAAAGGAAGGGGGACGGACGCTGCTGGTGCGAGGCGCGGGCGGACACGGAGTCGAGGAAAGCGCGGAGAGCGACGAGACGCGGAGATGGAGATGCGCGGCAACGTCCTTGAATAGAACAAGGAAGAGCAAAAACGAGAGAAACGTCTCTTCTCGATACGAGCTACCGCTCCTTTGTTAAAAGTTTATAGTTGAATTAACTGCTCGGAAATTTTCCTTTTTCTCTCATTTCAAATTCGTTAATAGCTTCGTTGTTCTTATCCCCTGCCCCGTCCCACTCTACCATTTTTCTCATCTTACGTTTTATGCGCCTCCCGCGCATCTCGCACTCTAATGTCAATGCACACAAAACGGCAATTGCACTCGGGGCATGCGGAATCTGCACTCAGGCCACTGGGAAGTTCTTTGGATCGAACGTATGACGGG
>NW_011948423.1:5284471-5287455 GCF_000503995.2 Ceratosolen solmsi marchali
CGACGGGGGTTTTTTTTGGGGGGGGGGGGGGGGGGGGGGGGGGGGGGGGGGGGGGAGCCGAGAGCCGTCGTTGCCAACTTGGCACATGACCGATCTCGCTAAGCCGCTCCCAAAGCGCTAAGTTTAAATAAATACGGGAGTTTAGCGAATGAAAATCCACGGAGTAGGCCCACTCGACTCGCGGCCTTCCAAACTTAACTTATCCTCGATAATATTTACCTAGAGAGGATAAGGAAAATGTAAGATTGCTTAACAAACGGCGAATAGTTTGTTAAAGTAAATAAGGAGGCGTAGTACGAGCGCCCCGAGGAGCGGCAGCGCTTACGTCGATCAAGGAAAAATGCAGGAGAGGACCTTTTGTAGTCGGTTACATTATCACGGCGGCTTATCCCGGCCAGCGGGACGACATTGGTGGGTTATAAAAGTTTCAACGGAGAACGAGCTCGCAAAGATTTGCCGGGCAAACCTCTCGACTCGCGGCTTTCGACATTCGTCTCTAACTTCCCGTGTCTACCTACGTGCGCCACGAGGACGCGCTCGCTCCATCCGCGACTCCCCATCGTGCTGATGCCCGCGATTATGCAAAAAGTGCAGCATTTGCACTGATCCTGGGCACGCGGAGCGTCTCTTCGAATAACTCGAATAACGGGACCATGCGAATAATTCCTCGGCGTTTGGGCCCTCGACACTCTGGGCGTCTCCCTCCCATCCGAAAGCCGACGCATTCCCAATATGCCGAGTAAGCTCTATATAGCCGGTCGTAACTCGGGCGCGTCGAACGATCATTATCCGCGCGAGGAGCTGCTATTATGCTCGGCCAGGGAGTTCATCCAAGGCTAATATACAGGGGAGAATGAGGTGGGAGGGGCGAGGGGCGCGAGCGAGCGTGAGATGGTAGGGGTTAGGGAATAGAGGGCCGCGAAGCATTTCCCGCTTTAATTTCATCCTGATGGCGCGTCTTTGTGCGTGTGCGCGTCCCGTGCACGCGCATTCCCCGCGTACGTGCGTGCGTAGTTATGTCGACATTGACGCTGCGGCCGCGCGCCCGTGTGTGGGAACGAGCGCGTGCGCCTCTGCCTACGCGCACACACGCACGCACGCACGCACACACGCACACAGAAAGAGAGAGAGAGAGAGAGAGAGAGAGCCACGAAGAATCGTGAAAGAAAGCAAAAGAAGCTAGAAGCTCGAGCCCCGGCGAAACTGAGCTGTCGAAGAAATTATACGTTCCGCGCGCCGGCTTCCCGTAAAGATGCGCCAAGGCTGCGCAAGAGCCGTGTGCCTCGGCTCTTTCCGTATTCATGCGAGCGTACAAAGTCCAAAGGGAAATGAGGTGGCTCGACGGCCTGGGGAGAGGGAGTGAGACAGAGAGCTTTTACAGCTGTTAAAAGTCCGTTTCTATGAGTGCTATCGCCTGTTCCCTTCTCTATAATCGACTGCGTTTTGTTTTCCTGATTTTTTCCTGTCTCCTTCCCCCTCCCACCCGCGCTCTTGCTCCGCTTGGCGCTGCAGGTTGCCATCTCTATTACCGCTCGTACCACCGATGCGTTTATCGCCGGCCCTTCGCATGCGATATGAGCGGAAAATCGAGATCGTAAAATGCTAAGGGTATCGAATGACCATTAGCGCGTTAACAAGACACTTGGAGCCTCGGAGCATTTTCGCCTAGCATTAATCGTAGTAAGAGTAGTAGTGCACGTAATTGGAGATTGGCACTGCTAGTGGTAGCGGCTATGGTAGTGATCGTAGTAACAGTTGAGGCAGTGGTAGGTAGCATTAGTAGGAGTAATATAGCAATAACAGCAGTGGTGATGATACACAACAAATAGTGAAAGTCGTCTATTGTCGAATATTGTCGAATGTGGTGTTGCTGTTGGTGTTGCTGACGACGCTGAGGTTATTACCGTAACACCAACGAATCCCTTTCGTCAAACACCAGGTAAAATCTCGTAAAATTCACGTCTCGGGCAAAAAGTGGGAATACGTTGGTCAAAAAAAAAAAAAAAAAAAAAAAAAAAAAAAAAAAAATAAATAAATAAATAAACTGGTGTGTTTCGAGATAATAGAGAGAGGTGCCTCGGCTCACCGTTCAAACACGTGTTCGTTTAGCGTTTAAGGGATGTGGCGCGTCGACAATATCGAGGAAATTTTTATCATCGGTAAATAAGTAATCAAGATTCCAGCTCCGGAGGAAGATTTGTCTCGCTCAAACAGAGAGACTCGGGACTGTTGCTCCTTCTGGCTTGAATTTATATCCGAAGAAGATCGAAATGCCGCTTCTTCAAGTCGGTAATTAGAAATGCAAACGACAAAAAGGAACAAAAAAGGAAAAAAGAAAAGAAAAAAAGATGAAAAACAAAAGAGAGAGAAAAAAACGAAAGAAGAAACGCATGTGACTCGCGGATCAAAACCAAAGGACAGAATATCGTCGCTTTCTCTCTGCTTCAAATTTTCACCGGCTGTCGTCGCCCGTGCACCCATCGTCAGCGTGGAACTTGTGAAGAAGGGACGCGGGTAAAGTTGTTGATAGTAGACAAAGCCGGTACAATGGACCGTTGAAAAACCTCGGCTATACTCACTTATCAATGGGAGAAAAGTAAAGATGCATACCGGGAGAGACGAAGTGTATTGCACAGAATTTTAGACACTCGAACCTTAACTTTCTTCGACAAAAAGTTACTCACTTACGTCGTGCATATTTGTTCAAAAGTGTATATTCTTTGAGAGTATTTGAACAGGTTTTCCTTTTGAAAAGCACATCGGAGTTAGGCTTTGGAAAATAAATGGGCTTGGCTATTATTTGCATAGCTTACCTTTAAATAAGCAACCTATGAATAACCGATAATATAAATTTAATTTCATACGGGAATTTTTGCATAGTAATTTTGACCCATGAATTTATGCTGCTACCGCGATTATAGGCATTTTCTGGATATATGATAAACATTAATTTAAAGGGAGGGGGTGGGGGTGGGGGGGGGGGG